>NW_017724007.1:0-4208 GCF_001865875.1 Lupinus angustifolius | reverse complement strand
TCCTCATCCTATCCTCGTCCTCATCCTATCCAAATCTTCATCCTTATCCCCATCCTCATCCTACCCTCCTCTTCCTCCTCATCCTCTTCGTCACCCTATATTCGTCCTCATCCTCATCCTATCCTCATCCTCATCCCCATCCTCATCCCCATCCTCCTCCTCCTCCTTATCCTATCCTCATCCTCATCATCCTCCTTCTCATCCTATCCTCATCCTCACTCATCCTCATCCTGCTCCACAACCTCATCATATCATCATCCTATCCTCATCCTCACCCTCATCCTATCCTCATCATCTTTTTCTCATCCTCTCCTCCTCCTCCTCCTCATCCTATCCTCATCCTCATCCTCATGCCATCTTCATCCTCATTCTATCCTCGTCCTCATCCTCATCATCATCATATCCTCATCCTCATCGTCATCCTATCCTTATACTCATCTTCATCAAATCCTCCTCCTCATCCTCATGCTATCCACGTCCTCATCCTCATCCTAATCCTTTCCTCATACTTATCCTTTCCTCATCCTCATCCTCATCCTCATCCTCATCCTCATCCTCATCCTATCCTCGTCCTATCCTCATCCTCATCCTCTTCCTCATCCTTAGCCTCGTCCTCATCCTATCCTCATGCTCATCCTCCTCCTCCTCCTCCTCACCCTCATCCTCATCCCCCTCATCCTCCTCCTCCTCCTCATCCTCCTCCTCCTATCCTCGTCCTCATCCTCATCCTATCCTCGTCCTCCTCCTCATCCTACCCTCCTCTTCATACTCTTCCCTTCCTATCTTCGTCCTCATCCTCATCCTCATCCTATCCTCATCCTCATCCTTTCCTCATCCTCATCCTGATCCTCCTCCCCATCCTCATCCTCATCCTCATCCCCATCCTCATCCTACCCTCCTATTCATCCTCATCCACATCCTCATCCTATCCTCATCCTCATCCCCTTCTGTCCTCATCCTCATTCTCTTCCTCATCCTATCCTCATCCTCATCCCCATCCTCATCCTCATCCGTATCCTCGTACTACCCTCATCCCCATCCTCATCCAATCCTAATCCTCATCCTCAACCTCATCCTCATCCTATCCACCTCATCATCCCCATCCTATCCTCATACTCATCCTCCTCCTCCTCATCCTATCCTCATTCTCATCTTGTCCTCATCCTCATCCTATCCTCATCCTCAGCCTATCCTCGTCCTCATCCTATCCTCATCCTCATCCTCATATCCATCCTCATCCTACCCTCCTCTTCATCCTCATATCCATCCTCATCCTATCGTTGTGCTTATCCAAATCCTCATCCTCATCCTCATCCTTATCCCCTCATCATAATCCCCATTCTCTTCCTCATCCTATCCTCGTCCTCATCCTCATCCCCATCCTCATCCTCATCCCCATCCGCATCCTCATACTATCCTCATCCCCATCCTCATCCTCATTCCCATCCTTATCCTACCCTCCTCTTCATTCTCATCCTCATCCTCATCCTCATCCTATCCTCATCCTCATCCTCATCCTCATTCCGTTCCTCATCCTATCCTCATCCTCATCCTATCCTCCTCCTATCCTCATCCTCATCCTCATCTCCATCCTCCTCCTCATCCCCATTCTCATCCTACCCCCCTCTTCATCCTCATCCTCTTCCTCATTCTATCCTCGTCCTCATCCTCACCTTCATCCTCGTCCTCATCCTATCCTCATACCCGTACTCATCCTCATCCTCATCCTATCCTCCTCCTCATCCTCATCCTCATCCTCATCCTCGTCCTCCTCCTATCCTCATCCTCATCCTCATCCTATCGTCATCCTCATCCTCATCCACATTCTATCCTCAACCTCATCCTCATCCTCATCCTCATCCTCCTACTCCTCCTCATTCTATCCTCATCCTCATCTCCATCCTCATCCTACCCTCCTCTTCATCATGATTATCTTCCTCATCCTATCGTCGTCCTCATCCCCATCCTCATCCTCATTCCCATCCTTATCTTACCCTCCTGTTCATTATCATCATCATCCTCATCCTTATCCTCCTCATCCTCCTCCTCATCCTATCCTCATCCTCATCTTCTCCTCATCCTCATTCTAACCTCATCCTCAGCCTATCCTCGTCCTCATCCTATCCTCATCTCCATCCTCATCCTACCCTCCTCTTCCGCATCATATCTTCGTCCTCATCCTCATCCTCATCCCCATCCCCATCTTCATCCTATCCTGATCCTGATCCTCATACTCATCCTATCCTGATCCTCATCCTCATCCCCATCCTCATCCTAATCCTCATCCTATCCTCATCCTTATCCTATCCATGTCCTCATCTTCATCCTCATCCTATCCTCATCCTCATCCTATCCTCATCCTCATCCTCATTCTATCCTCGTCCTCATCCTACCCTGATCCTCATCCTCACCTTCAACCTATCCTCATCTTCATCCTCATCCTCACCTTCATCCTATCCTCATCTACATCCTCATCCTATCCTCCTTCTCATCCTCATCCTATCCTCATTCTATCCTCGTCCTCATCATATCCTCATCCTCACCCTCATCCTATTCTCATCCTCAACCTAACTTCCACCTCATCCTCATCGTCATCCTATCCTCATCCTCATCTGCATCCTCAACCTCATCCTCATTCTCATCCTCAACCTCATCCTATCCCCATCCTCCTCCTCATCCTATCCTCATCCTCATCCTCTTCCTCCTCCTATCCTCGTCCTCATCCTTATTCTATCCATGTCATCATCCTCATCCTCAACCTAATCCTCTTCCTAATTCTATCCTCGTCCTCATCGTCACCCTCATACTCTTACTCATCCTATCTTCGTACTCATCCTCATCCTACCCTCATCCTCATCCATCCTCATCGTCATCCTCATCCTCATCCCCAACCTCATCCTATCCTAATCCTCATCCTCATCCAGTCCTCATACTCATCCTATCCTCATGCACATCCTATCCTCATCTTCATCTCCTCCTCATCCTCATCCTCATCCTATCATCATCCTCAATCTCATCCTATCCTCATCCTCATCTTCCTCCTCCTCCTCCTCCTGCTCCTCCTCCTCCTCCTCATCCTATCCTCATCCTCACCCTCATCCTCATCCTTATCCTATCTTCATCCTCATCCTCATCCTCATCCTAATCCTGATCCTGATCCTGATCCTCATCCTCCTCCTACCCTCATCCTCATCCTCATCATCGTCCTATCCTCCTCCTCATCCTCATCCTCATCCTCATCATATCCTCGTCCTCATCCTATCCTCATCTCCATCCTCATCCTATCCTGATCCTGATCCTGATCCTCATCCTGTCCTCATCCTATCCTGATCCTCATCCTGTCCTCATCCTATCCTGATCCCCTCATCTTTATCCTCATCCTATCCTCATCCTTATCCTATCCATCATATCCTCATCCTATCCTCATCCTCATCCTCATTCTATCCTCGTCCTCATCCTACCCTCATCCTCATCCTCACCTTCAACCTATCCTCATCTTCATCCTAATCCCCACCTTCATCCTATCCTCATCTACATCCTCATCCTATCCTCCTTCTCATCCTCATCCTATCCTCATCCTATCTTCGTCCTCATCATATCCTCATCCTCACCCTCATCCTATTCTCATCCTCAACCTCATCCTCATGCTCATCCTCATCCTATCCTTATCCTTATCCTTATCCTTATCCTCCTCCTCCTCCTCATCCTCCTCCTCATCCTATCCTCATCCTCCTCCTCATCCTATCCTCATCCTCATCCTCTTCCTCCTCCTATCCTCGTCCTCATCCTTATTCTATCCATGTCCTCATCCTCATCCTCAACCTCATCCTCTTCCTAATTCTATCCTCGTCCTCATCCTCACCCTCATACTCTTACTCATCCTATCTTCGTACTCATCCTCATCCTACCCTCATCCTCATCCATCCTAATCCTATTCTTATCCTCATGCACATCCTATCCTCCTCCTCATCCTTATCCTCATCCTATCTTCGTCCTCATCCTATCCTCCTCCATGTCCTCATCCTATCCATCTCCTCATCCTCATCCTCATCCTCATCCTCCTCCTCTTCCTATCCTCATCCTCACCCTCATCCTCATCCTTATCCTATCCTCATCCTCATCCTCATCCTCATCCTGATCCTCATCCCCATCCTCATCCTCATCCTCATCCTATCCTCATCCTCATCCTTTTCCTCGTCCTACCATTG
>NW_017724006.1:0-1220 GCF_001865875.1 Lupinus angustifolius | reverse complement strand
TCATCTTCATCCTCATCCTCACCTTCATCCTATCCTCATCTTCATCCTCATCCTATCCTCCTCCTCATCCTCGTCCTATCCTCATCCTCATCCTCGTCGTCCTCCTCATCATCCTCCTCATATCCTCATCCTCATCCTCGTCCTATCCTCATCCTATCCTCGTCCTCATCTTATCCTCGTCCTCATCCTCATCCTACCCTCCTCTTCATCCTTATCCTCTTCCTCGTCATATCTTCGTCCTCATCATCATCCTCATCCGTATCCCCATCCCCATCCTCATCCTATCCTGATCCTCATCCTCATCCTCCATCCTCATCCTACCCTCCTCTTCCTCATCCTCATCCTCATCCTCATCCTCATCCCCATCCCCATCCTCATCCTTTCCTGATCCTGATCCTCATCCTCATCCTATCCTCATCCTATCCTTATCCTCATCCTCATCCCCATCCTCATCCTAATCCTCATCCTGTCCTCATCCTTATCCTATCCATGTCCTCATCTTCATCCTCATCCTATCTTCATCTTCATCCTCATCCTATCCTCCTTCTCAGCCTCATCCTATCCTCTTCCTCATCATATCCTCATCCTCACCCTCATCCTATCCTCATCCTCATCCTCATCCTCATCCTCATCCTCATCCTCATCCTCATCCTCATCCTCATCCTCATCCTCATCCTCATCCTCATCCTCATCCTCATCCTCATCCTCATCCTCATCCTCATCCTCATCCTCATCCTCATCCTCATCCTCATCCTCATCCTCATCCTCATCCTCATCCTCATCCTCATCCTCATCCTCATCCTCATCCTCATCCTCATCCTCTTCCTAATTCTATCCTCGTCCTCATCCTCACCCTCATACTCATCCTATCCTCATCCTCATACTCAACCTGTTCCTCATTCTATCCTCTTCCTCATCCTCACTCTCATCATATCCTCATCCTCATCCCCATCCTCATCCTGATCCTGATCCTTGTCCTCATCCTCATCCTCATCCTATCCTCATCCTCTTCCTCGTCCTACCATCGTCCTCATCCTCATCCTATCCATGTCCTCATCCTCATTCTATCCTGATCCTCTTCCTCATCCTGATCCTCTTCTGCATCCTATCCTCGTCCTCATCCTCATCCTATCCTCATCCTATCCTCCTCCTCATCCTCATCCCCATTCTATCCTTATCCTCTTGTCCTCATCCTCATCCTATCCTCATCCTCTTCCTCT
>NW_017724003.1:0-430 GCF_001865875.1 Lupinus angustifolius | reverse complement strand
CTCATCCGCATCCTCATCCTCATCCTCATCCTCATCCTCATCCCCATCCTCATCTCCATCCTATCCTCATCCTCATCCTCATATTATCCTCATCCTCATCCTCATATTATCCTCATCCTCGTCCTCATCCTCATCCTCATCCTATCCTCGTCCTCATCCTATCCTCATCCTCATCCCCATCCTCATCTCCATCCTATCCTCATCCTCATCCTCATATTATCCTCATCCTCGTCCTCATCCTCATCCTCATCCTATCCTCGTCCTCATCCTATCCTCATCCTCATCCCCATCCTCATCCCACCCTCCTCTACATCCTCTTCCTCTTCCTCATCCTATCTTCATCCTCATCCTCCTCCTCATTCTCATCCTCATCCCCATCCTATTCCTCATCCTCATCCTCATCCTCATCCCCATCCTATCCTCGTCCTCA
>NW_017724002.1:0-203 GCF_001865875.1 Lupinus angustifolius | reverse complement strand
TCATCCTCCTCCTCATCCTCATCCTATCCTATCCTTATCCTCCTCCTCCTACTACTACTCATCCTATCCTCATCCTCATCGTATCCTCATCCTCATCCGATCATCGTCCTCATCCTATCCTCATCCTCATCTTCATCGTATCCTCATCCTCATCCTCATCCTCATCTTCATCGTCTCCTCATCCTCATCCTCATCCTATCCTC
>NW_017724001.1:0-419 GCF_001865875.1 Lupinus angustifolius | reverse complement strand
TCTACATCCTCATCCTATCCTCATCCTCATCCTATCTTCATCCTCTTCCTTATCCTATCCTCTTTCTCATCCTCATCCTCATCCCCATCATTACCCTCATCCTATCCTCATCCTCATCCTCCTCCTCCTCCTCCTATCCTCATCCTCATCCTCATCCTCATCCTCGTCCTCATCCTCATCCTACCCTCCTCTTCATCCTCACCCTCTTCCTCATCCTATCTTAATCCTCATCCTAATCGTATACTCATCCTCATCCTCATCCCCATCCTCATTCTCATCCTATTCTCCTCCTCATCCTCATCCTCATCTTCATCCACATCCTTATCCTCATCCTATCCTCATCCTCATTCTCATCCTATCCTTATCCTCGTCCTCCTACTAATCCACATCATATCCTCATCCTCATTCTCGTCATAATC
>NW_017724000.1:0-1980 GCF_001865875.1 Lupinus angustifolius | reverse complement strand
ATCATCCTCATCCTCTTCCTCATTCTATCCTCGTCCTCACCCTCATCCTATCCTCATCGTCATCCTCATCCTATCCTCATCCTCATTCTCTTCCTCATCCTCATCCTCATCCTCATCCCCATCCTCATCCTCATCCTATCCTCCTCCTCATCCTATCCTCATCCTCATCCTCTTCCACATCCTACTCCTATCCTCGTCCTCATCATATCCTCATCCTCATCCCCATCATCATCCTACCATCCTCTTAATCTTTATCCTATCTTCGTCCCCATCCTCATCCTCATCCTCTTCCTCATCCTATCCTCATCCTCATTCTCATCCTATCCTTATCCTCCTCCTACTCCTCATCCTATCCTCATCCCCATACTCATCCTCATCGTATCCTCATCCTCATCCTATCCTCGTCCTCATCCTATCCTCATACTCATCCTCATCTTATCCTCATCCTCATCCTCATCGTATCCTCATCCCCATCGTATCCTCATCCCCATCCTCATCCTATCCTCCTCTTCATGCTCATCCTCATCCTCATCCTATCCTCATCCTCTTCCTCATCCTATCCTCATCCACATCCTCATCCTATCCTCATCTACATCCTCATCCTCATCCTCAGCCTCCTCTTCCTCCTCATGCTATCCTCATCCTATCCTCGACCTCATCGTATCCTCATCCTCATCCCCATCCTCATCCTACCGTTCTCTTCATCCTCATCCTCTTCCTAATTCTATCCTCGTCCTCATCCTCACCCTCATCCTATCCTCATCCTCATCCTCATCCTATCCTCATCCTCAAGCTCTTCCTCATCCTATCCTATCCTCATCCTCATCCTCGTTCTCATCCTCATCCTATCCTCCTCCTCATCCTATCCTAATCTTCATCCTCCTCCTCATCCTCATCCTATCCTTATCCTCTTCCTCATCCTATCCTCGTCCTCATCCTCATCATATCCTCACCCTCATCCTCATCCTATCCTCATCCTCATCCTATCCTAATCCTCCTCCTCCTCATCCTATCGTCATCCTTATCCTTATCCTATCCTCCTCCTCCTCCTCCTCCTCCTCATCCTAATCCTATCCTCATCTTCATCCTCATCTTCATCCTCATCTTCATCCTCATCCTCATCCTCATCCTCATCCTGATCCTCATCCTCATCCTATCGTCGTCCGCATCCTTATCCTTATCCTCATCTGCTTCCTCATCCTATCCTCGTCCTCATCCTCATCCCACCCTCCTCCTCCTCCTCATCCTATCCTCATCTTCATCGTCCTCCTCCTCCTCAATCTATCCTCATCCTCATCCTATCCTCATCCTCTTCCTCATGCTATCCTCGTCCTCATCCTCACACTCACCCTCATCCTCACCCTCATCCTATCCTCATCCTTACCCTCATCCTATCCTCATCCTCATCCTCATCCTCATCCTCCTCATCTTCCTCCTCATCCTATCTTCATCTTCATCCTCATACTCAACCTCTTCCTCTTTCTATCGTCGTCCTCATACTCATCGTCTTCCTCAGGCTACCTCATCCTCTTTCTCCTCCCATCTTCGTCCTCACCCTCCTCCTATACTCCTCCTCATCCTCATGCTCCTCCTCCTCCAATTCCTATCCTCATCCTCTTCCTCATCCTATCCTCCTCCTCATCCTATCCCTGTCCTCATCCTCATCATATCCTCATCTGCACCCTCATCCTCATCCTCATCCTATCCTTATCCTCTTCCTAATTCTATCCTTGTCCTCATTCTCACCCTCATCCTCATCCTCATCCCATCCTCGTTCTCATCCTCATGCTATCCTCCTCCTCATCCTATCCTCATCTTCATCCTCATCTTCGTCCTTATCCTCATCCTCCTCCTTCTCCTCCTCCTCCTAACCTCATCCTCATCCTCATCCTATCCTCATCCTCATCCTCTTCCTCTTCCTATGCCCGTCCTCATCGTCATCCCCATCCTCATCCTCATCCTATCCTCATCCTCATTCTC
>NW_017723999.1:0-1401 GCF_001865875.1 Lupinus angustifolius | reverse complement strand
CTCATCCTCATCCTATCCTCCTCCTCATCCTATCCTAATCTTCATCCTCCTCCTCATCCTCATCCTATCCTTATCCTCTTCCTCATCCTATCCTCGTCCTCATCCTCATCATATCCTCACCCTCATCCTCATCCTATCCTCATCCTCAAGCTATCCTAATCCTCCTCCTCCTCATCCTATCGTCATCCTTATATCCTATCCTCATCCTATCCTCCTCCTCATCCTATCCTCCTCCTCATCCTATCCTCATCTTCATCCTCCTCGTCATCCTCATCCTATCCTCATCCTCTTCCTCATCCTATCCTCCTCCTCATCCTCTTCCTCATCCTCGTCCTCATCCTCACACTCACCCTCATCCTCACCCTCATCCTTTCCTCATCCTGATCCTCATCCTATCCTCCTCCTCATCCTCATCATATCCTTGTCCTCATCCTCATCATATCCTCATCCTACCCTCATCCTCATCATAATCCTATCTTCATCCTCAACCTATCTTCCTCCTCATCCTCATCCTATCCTCATCCTCTTCCTTGTCCACATTGACCAAAAATCTGACCAATCACGCACCACAATGTGTCTCATTTACAATGCACCATGCCACACTAGAACACACATCCCTTAGGAACAAGGGATTCCGTATGGACGAGTGCACGCTCCTCTTCGTGCACCCTCACCCTCCAGCCAACCGAAGACAGCCATCTTCCTCATCCTATCCTCGTCCTCATCCTCATCCTCATCCTATCTAGTCCTCATCCTATCTTCATCTTCATCCTCATACTCAACCTCTCCCTCATTCTATCGTCGTCCTCATACTCATCGTCTTCCTCAGGCTATCCTCGTCCTCATCCTCACCCTCATCCTATCCTCATCCTCATCCTCATCCTATCCTCCTCCTCCTCCACATCCTATCCTCATCCTCTTCCTCATCCTATCCTCCTCCTCATCCTATCCTTGTCCTCATCCTCATCATATCCTCATCCTCACCCTTATCCTCATCCTCATCCTATCCTCATCCTCTTCCTAATTCTATCCTTGTCCTCCTTCTCACCCTCATCCTATCCTCATCCTCATCCCATCCTCGTTCTCATCCTCATCCTATCCTCCTCCTCATCCTATCCTCATCTTCATCCTCATCCTCATCCTCATCCTATCCTCATCCTCTTCCTAATTCTATCCTTGTCCTCCTTCTCACCCTCATCCTATCCTCATCCTCATCCTATCCTCATCCTCTTCCTAATTCTATCCTTGTCCTCCTTCTCACCCTCATCCTATCCTCATCCTCATCTGCATCCTCATCCTCAACCTCATCCTCCTCCTCCTCCTCATCCTATCGTCATCCTTATCCTTATCCTATCCTCCTCCTCCTCGTCATCCTCATCCTCATCCTCCTCCTCCTCCTCA
>NW_017723998.1:0-499 GCF_001865875.1 Lupinus angustifolius | reverse complement strand
CTATCCTCATCCTCATTCACATCCTCATCCTCACCCTCATACTATCCTCATCATCTTCCTCATCCTATCCTCGTCCTCATCCTCACCCTTTTCCTCATCCTCATCCTCATCCTATCCTCATCATCATCCTCATCCCACCCTCCTCCTCCTCCTCATCCTATCCTCATCTTCATCGTCCTCCTCCTCCTCCTCATCCTCATCCTGTCCTCTTCCTCATCCATATCTTCCTCATCCTATCCTCGTCCTCATCCTATTCTCGTCCTCATCCTCATCCTCATCCTCTTCCTCATGCTATCCTCGTCCTCATCCTCACACTCACCCTCATCCTATCCTCATACTGATCCTCATCCTATCCTCCTCCTCATGCTCATCATATCCTTGTCCTCATCCTATCCTCATCCTCCACCTATCCTCCTCCTCATCTTCATCCGATCCTCATCCTCATCTGCATCCTCATCCTCATCCTATCCTCATCCTCATCCTCATCCTCAACCTCATC
>NW_017723997.1:0-1157 GCF_001865875.1 Lupinus angustifolius | reverse complement strand
CTCATCCTCATCCTCATCCTCAACCTCATCTATCCTCATCCTCCTCCTCCTCCTCCTACTTCTCCTCCTCCTCCTCTTCCTCATCATATACACGTCCTCACCCTCATCATATCCTCATCCTCATCTCCATCTCATCCCCATCCTCAACCTATCCTCGTCCTCATCCTTACCCTATCCATGTCCTCATCCCCATCCTCATCCTCTTCCTCAGGTTATCCTCGTCCTCATCCTCACCCTCATCCTCATCCTCACCTGCATCCTATCCTCATCCTCATCCTCATCCTCATCCTATCCTCCTCATCATCCTCATCCAATCCTCATCCTATCCTCGTCCTCATCCTCATCATATCCTCATCCTCACCCTGATCCTCATCCTATCCTCATCCTCAACCAATCCGCCTATCCTCATCTGCATCCTCATCCTCAACCTCATCCTCATGATCATCCTTATCCTATCCTCCTCCTCATCCCTTCCTCATCCTATCCTCATCCTCTTCCTCACCCTATCCTTGACCTCATCCTTATCCTATCCATATCCTCATCCTCACCCTCATGCTATCCTCGTCCTCATCGTCACCCTGATCCTCATCCTCACCCTCATCTTATCATCATCCTCATCCTACCCTCCTCCTCGTCCTCATCCTATCCTCGTCCTCATCCTCATCCTTGTCATATCCTCATCCTCAACCTCATTCTCACCCTTTCCTCATCCTCATCCTCCTCCTCCTCCTCATCCTATCCTAATCTTCATCCTTATCCTATCCTCATCCTCATCCCTTCCTCATCCTATCCTCGTCCTCATCCTATCCATGTCCTCATCCTCATCCTCATCCTCATCCCTATACCCTTCCTCATCCCCATCCTCCTACTATCCTGATCTTGATCCTCATCCTCATCCTCATCCTAACCTCATCCTCATCCTCATCCTCTTCCTCATCCTATCATCGTTGTCATCCTTATCCTATCCATGTCCTCATCCTCATCCTATCCTCATCCTATCCTATCCTCATCCTCTTCCTCATCCTATTCTCGTCCTCATCCTTAGCCTATCCTCATCCTCATCCTCATCCTCTTCCTCATCCTTATCCTCATCCCATCCTCATCCTCATCCTCCTCCTCATCCTCGTCCTATCCTCATCCTCATCCTCATCCTATCC
>NW_017723996.1:0-1008 GCF_001865875.1 Lupinus angustifolius | reverse complement strand
TCATCCTCATCCTCCTCCTATCCTCATCCTCATCCTCGTCCTATCCTCCTCCTCATCCTCATGCATCCTTATCCTATCGTCGTCCTCATCCTATCCTCATCACCATCCTCATCCTACCCTCCTTTTCATCCTTATCCTCTTCGTCATCATATCTTCGTCCTCATCCTCATCCTCATCCTCATCCCCATCCCCATCCTCATCCCCATCCCCATCCTCATCCCATTCCTCATCCTATCCCGTTCCTCATCCTCATCATATCCTCATCCTCATCCTATCATCGTCCTCATCCTCATCCTATCCATGTCCTCATCCTCATCCTTACCTCATCCTCATCCTATCCTCATCCTCTTCCTATCCTCCTCCTCATCCTCGTCATATCCTCATCCTCATCCTCATCCTATCCTGATTCTCTTGTCCTTATCCTCATCCTCTTCCTCTTCCTATCCTCATCCTCTTCCTCATCCTATCCTCATCCTCATCCTCATCTTATCCTCATCCTCATCCTATCCTCCTCCTCATCCTCATCCTCATCTTATCATCATCCTCTTCCTCATCCTATCCTTGCCCTCCTCCTACCCTCATTATCATCCCCGTCCTCTTCCTCCTCCCATCCTCGTCCTCACCATCTTCCTTATCCCATCCTCATCCTCATCCTCACCCTATCCTCCTCCTATCTTCCTCATCATCCTCGTCCTATCCTCATCCTCGTCCTCGTCCTATCCTCATCCTCATCCTCAACCTCATCCTATCCTCATCCTCATCCTATCCTCCTCCTCATCCTCGTCATATCCTAATCCTCATCCTCATCCTCATCCTATCCTGATCCTCTTGTCCTCATCCTTATCCTACCCTCATCCTCATCCTCATCATATCCTCTTCCTCTTCCTCATTCTATCCTTGTCCTCATTCTCTTCTTATCCTCATCCTCATCCTCAGCCTATCCTCCTCCTCCTCCTCAGCCTATCCTCCTCCTCCTCCTCATCCTCATCCTCATCCTATCCTCCTACT
>NW_017723995.1:0-527 GCF_001865875.1 Lupinus angustifolius | reverse complement strand
AGGATGAGGATTAGCAAGAGGATGAGGATAAGAGGAGGACGAGGATGAGGATGAGGGTTAGGATAGGATCGGGATGAGGAAGAGGATAGGATGAGGATGAGGTTAGGATAAGGATGAGGATGAGGATGAGGATAGGAGGAGGATGAGAATGAGGATAAGATGAAGATGAGGATGAGGATGAGGATGAGGATGAGGATGAGTATGAGGATGAGGATAAGGATGAGGATGATTATTGGATGCGACGAGGATGAGGATAAGAATGACGATGATGAGGATAGGATGAGGATGAGGATTAGGATGAGGATGAGGATGAGGATGAGGTTAGGATGAGGATGAGGATGAGGATAAGAGGAGGATGAGGATGAGTAAAAGGAAAGGATGAGGATGAGAATGACAATGAGGATAGGATGAGGATGAGGATGAGGATGTTGATGAGGGTGAGGATGAGGATGATGATGAGGGTGAGGATGAGGATGAGTATGAGGATGAGGATAAGGATGAGGATGATTATAGGATGCGAATGAGAA
>NW_017723994.1:0-431 GCF_001865875.1 Lupinus angustifolius | reverse complement strand
AGGATAGGATGAGGATGAGAATGAGAATGTGGAAGAGGATGAGGATGAGGAAGAGGAAGTGGATGAGGATGAGGATGAGGTTAGGATGAGGATAGGATGGGAATGTGGAAGAGGATGAGGATTAGGATAAGGATAGGATGAGGAAGAGGATAAGGATGAGGATAGGATGAGGAAGAGGATGAGGAAGAGGAAAAGGAAGAGCATGAGGATAAGGATGAGGTTAGGATGAGGATGAGGATGAGTATGAGGCTAGGAGGAGGATGAGAATGAGGATAGGACGATGATGAGGATAGGATGGGGATGAGGATGAGGATGATGATTAGGACAGGATGGGGATGAGGAAGAGGATTAGGATGGGAATAAGATGAGGACGAGAATGAGGATAAGGATAGGATGAGGAGGACGAGGAGGATAAGATGAGGATGAGGAAG
>NW_017723993.1:0-395 GCF_001865875.1 Lupinus angustifolius | reverse complement strand
AGAGAATGAGGATGAGGATGAGGATAGGATGAGGATGAGGAAGAGGATGAGGATGAGGACGAGAATGAGGATAAGGATAGGATGTGGACGAGGATGAGGATGAGGATAGGATAAGGATGAGAATGTGGAAGAGGATGAGGATGAGGAGAAGGAGACGATGAGGAAGAGGATACGATGAGGCCGAGGATGAGGATGAGGACGAGGAAGAGGTTGAGGATGAGGATGAGGAGGAGGATGAGGACGAGGTTAGGATGAGAATAAGGATAGGATGGGGATGAGAATGTGGAAGGGGATGAGGATGAGGATAAGGATAGGATGAGGAAGAGGATGAGGATAGGATGAGGATGAGGATGAGGATGAGGATGAGGATGAGGATGAGGATGAGGATGAGGATG
>NW_017723992.1:0-798 GCF_001865875.1 Lupinus angustifolius | reverse complement strand
ATCAGGATAGGATGAGGACGAGAATGAGGATGAGCGTAAGGATGAGGATGCGGATAGGATGAGAACGAGAATGAGGATGAGGGTGACGATGAGGAATGAGGATGAGGATAGGAGGAGGATGAGGACGAGGATGAGGATGGGATGAGGAGTAGAATGAGGATGAGAATGAGGATAGGATGAGGATGAGATTGTGGAAGATAATGAGGATGAGGATAGGATGAGGATGAGGATGACCAAGAGGATGAGGACGAGGATGAGGATAGGATGAGGATGATAATGAGGATTAGGATGAGGATAGGAGGAGGATGAGGATGAGGATGAGGACGAGGATGAGGACGAGGATGAGCAAGAGGAGGAGGATGAGGATGACGATTAGGATCAGTTTGAGGATTAGGATGAGGATGAGGACAGGAAGAGGATGAAGTTAGGATGAGGATAGAATGAGGATGAGCATAGGATGAGGATGAGGATAGCATGAGGAGGAGGATAGGATGAGGTTGAGGATTAGGATGAGGAGGAGGATGAGGATGAGGATGAGGATGAGGATAGGAGGAGGATGAGAATGAGGATAGGATGAATAGGAGGATGAGGACGAGGACGAGGATGAGGATAGGATGAGGACGAGGATGAGGAAGAGGATGAGGATAAGGAAGAGGATAGGATGAGGACGAGAATGAGGATAGGATGAGGATGAGAATGAGGATAGGATGAGGAAGAGGCTGAGGTAGAGGATGAGGATAAGGAAGAGCATATGATGTGGACGAGAATGAGGATAGGATGAGGACGAGAATGAGAATG
>NW_017723991.1:0-268 GCF_001865875.1 Lupinus angustifolius | reverse complement strand
TATTTTTCTTGTTAATTTATTTATGTGCAAATCAAACCGAAAAACTATCAAAATACGTTTAAACCATTATTTGGGCTTTGATATATTTATATGATTCATTTTATTTGGCAATTCCTTGTGGTTCGACATAACCCTATACTATACTACAATTGAATCTTGAGAGAGGTGTAAATTGTAAAATAGTAAAGTGTTATCAATAAATTTATTTGTTGAAAACACCTTTTAATATACAAAAGTGATGAAGCTAACTTACTAACTTTTATTTATT
>NW_017723990.1:0-56121 GCF_001865875.1 Lupinus angustifolius | reverse complement strand
ATTAGTTTTCAAGGAACCAACTTAGGGAAAACGTATTGGTTGTGGATAGTGATGCATTGTGATTTTAGGATCATTGCTATTATGCAAATTGAAATAACTTGGATAATGTGATTGAGTTGTTATATATTCTAAAGCTGTCCATTTCAAGGAGAAACAAGGATTGGTTCACATAGATGATAAAAATCCAAATTAGATGAGAGGCATTCACATGTGATTGATAAAGAAGCAACCATATTCGCTAAACCAATGTATGCTTTACAGTGCCAACCCTAGAGTTTGATATCTTCAATAACTCCATAAGGAACTTTTGCTCTTCATCTTTACTATATGGTGATGTATTTTGCTTTACTCTTATGGTACATATTCATGACATAATAAAACAAGTTTGGGCTTTATTTATCATTTATAGGCAGCCATAACTTTGAGTGTAAATACCATACATCATATCCCCATAGGTTCTTTAGAATTTTGCTGAGTTTTTAAGGGTGTGTTAGGTATCTCGTTAGCAAAATGACATTGATTTTATGGGATTATGACGTTGATTTTATGGGATTATGACATTGATGCAGGCATGCATCTTTATAGTATATCAAAATAAATGATACCAAGATATCTGCATTAAATTGTTTTCAACTAATATGACTGAATTTGCAAAACACTATGGTTTAATTTGTCATGCATGCTTGCATTGAGGTAATACTTAAGTTGTTTTTAAGTTAATCATTTAGTATCTCTAATGATTTAGTAATTGAATTTAACATCAAAAACAGATTCACACAGTTATGATGGATAAGAGTTGGATTGAGAAACCAATTAGATCAAAGGAGTTCTTGGATGGGGTGGTGCAATTTTTGGATTTCGCCTTTTCAAATGTACCTATAAATGATCAAATTCCATGTCCTTGTATTACATGTGGATTTCTTAAAATGGGTAATAGAATTGAAGTGTTTAGTCATCTACTTCAAAAAGGGTTTCCCAGAAAGTACACATTTTGGTACATGCATGGGGAAAAGCATGTGCAAGATAATGTTGAAACTATAGCCCAACCACAAGAAGAGTGGGTTAGACAATATCCAATGCAGGATATGTTAGATGATGTTTTTGGCATCTTTGATGATAGTGGAATTCAAGATTCCGGCCACTCAAATATACCAAATGATGACCAACCTAGGGGTGATGCAAGTAAAGTCCAACAAGAAAAAATAAAAGAGCAATTAGGTGATGGAAATGAAGAATTGTACCCTGGTTGTAAAAAATATAGTAAAATATCATTCATTGTTCTATTGTATCATATAAAAGTCTTATGTAGTGCAACTGACAAAACATTTTCTATGATCATTGATCTTTTAAATGATGCTTTTCCCCATGCTAAACTCCCAGCATCTTTATACGAGGCAAAAAAGTTGATTAAGAAGTTAGGTTTAAGCTATGAAAAGATTCATGCATGTCCGAACAATTGCATGTTATATTGGGGTTCATTGGAAGACAAGAAGAGAGATAATTGTAAGATTTGCAATGCATCTAGGTGGAAATCTAATGGAAATATTAGTGGTGCAAATGATATAGTGGTTGGCCAAAATAAAAAATATATACCAGCAAAGGTCTTACGGTACTTCCCACTTATACCAAGATTGCAAAGACTATACATGTGTTCTAAAACTGCAGAGCTTTTGAAATGGCATGGAAGGAGTTTGACAAAATGTATCCGGACTTTGCTTTAGATTCTCGTAATATACGGCTTGCATTAGCTACAGATGGTTTCAATCCATTTGGAACTTTAAGTTCTAATAATAGCATTTGGCCTGTGATGTTGTATGCTTACAATTATCCTCCATGGTACTGTATGAAGCAAACTTCTCTCATAATGTCGATGATAATTCCTGGTCCTAAGATGCCTGGCAATAGTATTGATGTTTACTTGCAGCCCCTAGTTTCAGAGTTACAAAAATTGTGGAAAGGAGTGGAAGCTTATGATTCCTCTACAAAAGAATCATTTCAAATGCGTGCATCATTGTTTTGTACTATTAGTGACTTCCCAGGTCTAGACAACTTATCTGGATGGAACACTCATACATCACTTGCTTGTCCATCATGTAATTTTGATACAGAGTCTAAATGGCTAAAGTTTGGCGGAAAATATTGCTTCATGGGACATCGTCGATATTTACCACTAGATCATAATTGAAACTCTTCAGGAGAAATTGAAACTCGAAAAATGCAAGCAATTCAGGTTTGGCATTTGGAAAAAACTAAAAAAGTTATTGTGGAACTCAATGGTTATGGACAAGGCAATGACAATGGCTCAAACTTACTTGTGAGGTTTCTTGGTAAACTAGCTCAAAACTCAACAATTTGTCCTATTTATGTTAAAAGATGGGATTGGATGTCAAAGGATAATAGATACCAACAATGGAAATATATTGAGGTAATTATTTAAAAAATTTGCAATTTTAATAATTTTTTCCTATTGTCATTGAAAATTGACTAGCGTATTTAATAATGTGTGAAGGAAAATTTTGAGTTTGATTATGTTGCTGGAGTCAAATGGGCTATGAGTACTCTAGGTGAAAGATGGAGGGCCTATAAATATAGGTTAAGGTGTAAGTATTTCTATCCTAATAAAAGTAAGGAAGACATACTTGCTAATCCTCCTCCAGGTTTAGATTGTGCTGATTGGACTGCATTTGTGCATCATTATAAGGAGGATAAGATGAAGGTAAACATTATGTTGTGAAGTATTTAATTTCTCCAAGACTTGTATTTTTTTAATATAATGACTACAATGTTTGGCAATTGTAGAAACAAAGTTTGGCGAACACTAGAAGTCGCAAAAATCTTAAAGTTTCCCATGCTGGTGGTAGTATGAGCAATGCAAGGAGAGGTCGTCAAATGGTAAGTTGTCCTAGGTAATTGTATTATTGTAAAGAATGAAGTTTTGTGAATGTAAAAACTTATGTTTCATTGGTTGTGTTAGGAGCTAAAATTGCAAAGACCTGTATGTCGTGGTGAGGTTGTTTTGTCAACTTTATTGAAGAAGGATGGAAGCTATGTAAGCGAAGAAGGAAAAACTCTAGCTGTAAGTAATTTAAAGTCTTTTCATACATGATGTGTTACATATGTCCTAAAAAGTGTATCATTTTTAGAACCATTTCCTAAGTTGTGAAATGGATAATGGTATGCAGTTAGTTAGGTAGGCAAACGCATAATATCATTTTGTCCTTTCTGATTCTATTGATGCAATTTTCCATTATAGGTTACTGCCATGCAATTTGCATTTTGCCACTATATAAATTATTAATTTCTTGTTATTTAATAGGATAAAATATCAGAGCATTTACCTCAAGATCAAGAAAATGTCACTACTTCAGGTGTTTCATCAAAGGTATTTGCTCATCCTAATGATGCAATTGGAAAAGCATATGGAGCTGAACATTCAGGTCGAGTGCATGGTTTGGGCACTGGTATTTGTCCCTCCAGTGTTTTTGGAACGTCTAGACATTTTACTGGTTTTTTGAATTCTAGTGGCTCTAGTCAACATGTTGAAGACTTGAAGAAATATGTACAAACTTTAGAAGTAAAACTATCAGGGTATGAAGAGACCAAGGAGCAACTTGCACATACTCAGAATCGTTTGGCTACTCTTGAGAAGTTTCTAGTCGAAAAATTTGGTAGTGAGTTAACCACTTTCGCTCGTGATGTTCCACCATCTTAGATATGGTTTCTTAAAATTCATGAACTTATATGATCATAACATTTTGCATTTTGTGTTTATCAGCATTTTTGAATGTTAAACATTTGGTAATTGTATAAGATTCAATTTTATTATTATTAGCTAGCAAATATTTAATTTTATTATAAATTTACCATTATATTATTGAAAATAAAGATTGTGAGACAATGATACATTGGGATCATGAGAGGAGTATGTACGAAAGTAACTTTAAATAAATTTAATTAGCCACGGATGTATTGTGGAAAAATAAGCAACTTAGCCACGGTTGTGGTGTGGCAAAATCAGAAACTTAGCCACGGTTCGACTGTAGCTGAATTAAACAGACTGTGGCTAAATAGATGTTACCACATTTCACAGAAGTGTAGCGAAATAACATAATGACCGTGGCTAATTTTTAGCAACACCATTCCTTGCCATAACGACATTAAGTGTGGCCACTCAATCTAGCTACGGTTTTTCCCCACTTTAGCCACGGTTTCAACCGTGGCTAACAGGAAGTTTTATTGTAGTGATTGGTCGTTATATATTAAAAGTTGTTAAATTATTACATATATTTATTAAAATTACTAGAATGCAACTTTTTAAAAATCACAAAAATCACTGTTTTAAGAAAAATAGAAAACCATAATGTGAAGCTATTTTAGGTAAAACAAACTTTACAATGTGGTACGAAAAAAATACTACGTTAACAAGTCAGTTTGGCTAAATCAAAATTCTTAATGTTGATTTTAAAAAACAATGTTGAGAAGTAAATATAAGTCGAACTAAGTTTCAAACTGGCTCAAAAAATGTGAATTTTAATAAATATAAAACGAGGGAGTAGAAATCCATAATTATTTGTTTGAGTATTAAATGTATGAACTATAATGTTAAATTTATGCACTGGCAGTGTAAAAATGAATATAATGTCAGTGTATCATTTACCATTCATTTAAATTATTTTTTTGAAAAGTTGATTGAAAATGAATGGTAAATGATATAGTAATAGTATAAAAAGTCTTACAGTGATAGTATATACATTTTTTTTCTCTTATTTTTTTAGGAAATTTAAATAAAAAACCAAAATGAAACTCATTCAACTTATGGGGAGGGTGTATCCTTTTCTAACATAATAATAATTTGAGAGAAAATTTACTGTTAAAAGCTAGGAATACATAAGTTTTCATTTTGATAGAAATTGACCAATAGTTTCCATAATTTTTCATGGGCAATATATGATATTACAATTTATGTTTTACAACTATGAATCACTCTTTTTCTATTATTAAGGAAATATAAATTTATCATTCTGATTATCAAATATTTGATTTACTCAATCAAACAAAAAATCAAGCCTTAATTTTACTAAGTTAACTTGGATACTGTTATGGAAGTTAATTGTATCCCATGATTCTTGCTGTAAATATGGATACTCTTATATCAGAATAATTTAATTATAGGAGTAGATAGCTGAGTTATAGGAGCATAATCATCAAATTAGAGATATGTATTAGTGTATATTGCCTCTATGTTTCTAAATGAAATACAACCCAATTATTCTTATCTTGTCTTTTACTTTACATGGTACCAGAGCGGTAATGACTTACTCTTTTCCTTTTTCTTCCTTTTTTACTAAACCATTATGGCCAACATTGAGAACAAATCAGATCCCAATAAATATGACCCATCTTACTCTTATCACCATTTTGAACATATGGGAATGGTTCTTGTTTCAAAACCTTTCAATGGTGACAATTATTCGACTTGGCGTCAGCCACTACCATCTCATTAAATACAAAATCTAAATTTGGTTTTTTTTATGGAACCCTCAAAGCACCATCTTCCAAAACCAAACCAGAAGATTACGTAGCGTGGAAAAAATGCAATGATATGGTATTGTCATGGATTCTTAATTCATTGTCCCCTGATATTGCAAAAATTATTATTTTGTGTGACACTTCTCATGAAGTTTGGGAAGATCTTCAAAATCATCTCTTTCAAAGCAATGCACCACACATTTTCTAGATCGAGAAAAAGATTGCTTGCCTTGATCAACTGACAGTTGTTGCCTACTATATAAAGTTAAAAAACATTGTGGGATGAGTTAAGATCCTACAATGATGCAATTTGCACATGTGGAGTAAACAACAAAAGACGCAAGTTGATGCAATTCCTCATGGGGCTTGATGAATCTTATAGTGTTGTCTGCAATCAAGTCCTTTGGATGAATCCTTTACCTGGTGTTTCACAAGCTTATTCTTCCATCATTCAAGAAGAAAAGCAACAAAGTTTAGGTAAAATAAGAGAGACAATTGAAGCTTCAACCTTGATTGTTCAAAAAGAAGAACCAATAGCCTTTGTTGTTCGACACAAATCTGGTTCGTCTTCTCGTCCTTACTCCAATCATTGCAAGTCGTTGCATTGTTCCCACTGTGACAGAGATCATCACACAAGAGAGACATGTTGGAAATTACACATTTATCCACATGGACAGTCCAAGCATGCTACAACTAAAAACTATCATTCCAAGCCCAACGACAACAATCAATCTTTAGCAAATAATGTCAGAGAGGCCCCAATAACACATGTTCAGCCCATTGTGAATGGATTAACTGAATTGCTACTACAACAAATTTTGTCTATTATTTAGGGAAGTGGAACATCTCAATCTGCTGCTCCTAAGGCAAATAATGCCAATCTTTTTTCAGGTTTATCCGCACCCAAGTTGATAATTGATAGTGGTGCAACAAATCACGTAATTTCCTCTCCATCTATGCTTGTCAACAGTAAAGAAAACACTTCTTTACTACCAGTTGTTATGCCAAATGGAGACCAGGCTCCAATTATTTCTACTGGGAATTTACCTTAGAGTTTTTGGATGTCTAGCCTATGCTACAAATGTTCATGTGTCTCATAAATTTGCTCCTTATGCCACCAACTGTGTTTTTCTTGGTTACCCAATTCGTCAAAAAGCATACAAATTATATAATATCAATTCTCATCAAATCTTCACCAATTGGGATGTTATTTTCCACGAAGATATTTTTCCCTGTGAATCCATCTCTTCTTCTTCTTCACCTAAAACAAATTATGTCATACCTATTATTGTCCCAAATTCATCACCCATCTAGCCAACACATGTAGAAATTGCCCCTACCATTCCTATTTCTCCAACAACCACTTTGTGTCGTTCTCAAAGAAAACGTGTCCCCCCTGCAGCCTTGGGTGACTATGTTTGTAATCAAGTAAGCTCTCCTGAATCCTTGTCATTCTCACAATCTTTTCCAAGTAAAGGTAATGATATCCTCTCTGCAATTTTATCTCATATGATTGTTACTCACCATAATATAGATACTTTATCACTAATATTACTAATGATGTTGAACCTACATGTTATGAACAAGCTACCTCCCAATCTCATTGGCAACTAGCAATGCCATCTGAATTGCCTGCTTTAGAGGCTAACAACACTTGGTTCCTCACATCACCCCCTCTAGGAAAACAAGCTATCTATTGTCGTTGGGTGTACAAAATCAAGCGCAAATCAGATGGTTCTCTTGAACACTATAAAGTGTGGTTAGTAGCAAAAGGTTACACACAATTTGAAAGTATTGATTACAATGATACTTTTTCACCAACTGCTAAAATGGTCACAATACGTTCTTTATTAGCTTTGGCAGACGCTCAAAATTGGCCACTTCATCAACTTGATGCCAACAATGCATTTCTTCACGGAGATCTTTCCGAAGAAATTAATATGTCTCTTCCTCCTAATATTCAGTGACAGGGGAGGATTTTGTGTGTCGTCAACGGTTTGCCAAGTTCTCTACATCTATTCAAGGTGTTCGATTTGTTCAGTCCAAATCAGATTATTCGTTGTTTACATTTACGAAAGGCAAATCATTTACTATCTTATTAATCTATGTTGATGACATCGTCATAACCGGTAATGATTCCAACGCTATTGTTGGTCTTAAACAATTTTTGCATAATCAATTCCACATTAAAGATTTGGGTGACTTAAAGTATTTTTTGGGCATGGAGGTTTCTCGGTCAAAGAAAGGTATATTTATTTCGCAAAGAAAATATGCTCTAGACATTCTAATAGATGGAGGATGTTTGGGAGCTAAGCTTATGAATTTTCCCATGGAGCAAAATGTAAAATTTTTAGATGAAAAAGATTTATTGAAAGACCCATCCTCATATACACGACTTGTAGCAAAATGTTTATTTTTCTCTTCCCAAAATGATTTTTCTTTGCATGATTTTTGCGATTCAGATTGGGCAGGTTGCCCAATATCAAGAAAATCAACTACAATTATTGTGTTTTCTTGGGATCATCACTAATTTCTTGGAGAACAAAGAGACAAAAGACAATTTCTCTATCATCATCTGAAGCTGAATATAGAGCTAAGACATGTGCATGTTGTCAGTTGTCTAGGCTACGATCACTATTGAATGATTTGAAGATATTGCACTCAAAGGCAACATTGATATATTATTACAATAAAGCAACTCTTCACATTGCATCTAATTTGGTATTTCATGAAAGAACTCCACACATACAGATAGACTGTTATTTTATTTGTGACAAAATTCAAGATGGTTCAGTTGCAACAGAGTATGTTCCATCTGCAGAACAAATTGCCGACGTGTTCATTAAACCATTAGGGAAAGAATATTTTCTTACAATGAAGAGCAAGTTGGGAATTTGTGATATTCACTCTCCAACTTGAGGGGTAGTGTTAGGAAAGTTAATTGTATCTCATGATTCTTGTTGTAAATATCGAAAATCTTATATCAGAATAACTTAATTATAGGAGTAGCTAGACGAGTTATACGAGCAGAATCATCAAATTAGATATATGTATTGGTGTATATATTGCCTCTATGTTTCTGAATGAAATACAACCCAATTATTCATATATTTTCTTTTACTTTACAGGTACATGGGTAGAACGACATCATAAAATGTTTATATCATAAATCATGTTCATTGATAAAGCATTGATTTATAAATATTTCTTAATCGTTTTGCCTTGGGGTTTTCATGGTCTCCTTATTCCCTTAAGAATTAGTTTAACCTCCATTTGATTTACTTATTCAAACTTCTATCACTCTCACTCAGATATGTTCAAACTACCTAAGGCATTATTCCCAATCTGTCACTTAATATGCTCAAACAATTTTTTTATTTAGTTTTTTAGAAGATGGTTGGAAATCAATTTATAGCGAATACATGATAAGGTAACCAACTATAAAAATTTACATTCGGATTTAAATAATTCCAGTTTAAACTGTGAAACCAATAATATTGAATCAAACCGAACAAAAGAACGTGATTCAGTTTGGTTTCTCCAATTGGTTCAGTTCTTTTTTAAATGGACATTGTAAAATCAATTCAATTAAACTGTCATATCCGTTATTATCATTATTTGAATTATTTCAATTTAGTTAATTTTTAATTATTTCCTAATTTTCATTGTACTAATGTTTTGTCAAATTTTTAGATAGGATTTGTTTTGGTTTGTGTTTTGCAATTATACATACTAGTGTATACAGGTATTTTGTGTCTGCCGATGAATATTGCATGATACTACATATTCAATTTTTATATATTTCATTTTTTTAGAATTAAAATATATTTGTTGTGTTGAGTGTAATTTATATTATATTTTTTAGTTAATTAATGTCTTGGTGGTGGTGGTTATTTAGGATTATATAGTTTTTTTGTAAAAATTAAATAATGTTAAGGGCAAAACAATAAGTGAAAATTACACCATGATGAAAGTTATACCATGTTTTACCTTTTATATAGTATAGATATAGATATAGAAGTATAGATATAGATAAATTGAATTTTAAATTTTGGACTTGAATTTTAATTGAAATAATAATCAGTGCATTATCAGATACAATTTAACGTGGTGCAAGATTTTAAGAAAAAAATCAATAAAATATGGAACCAAACCAAACTAAATCATTCATAATTGATTCATTTCATACAAAGAAATTCAACATTAATCGAACATAATCACGTACTTTTGTTTAGTTTGATTCCTAAATTGCACTAAATATCAAACTAGACCTTTATACCGGAAACCCACATAATTGCTTAACCCTATTTAAATCATGTACAAACTTGCATGTGTATACCCGTTTTTTGAATAACTTCTGGTTGGTACAAATTGTCAATTAGGCCCAAATATTTTTAATTTATTTTTCCACGTCAAATTATGACCAAAATTATGCTACTATTGCCAAACTTCCCGAGAATTATATTCACATGTCCTATCCAAGTGTGACAGAATACTGTCCAGGGATACTCACGTACAACCCTACATTACTTCACGGAAGATCAGAGGTTGGGTAGGAGAAGTGTATAAAGTTGTAATTGTAACATTATGCTTATTATAATTGTTATTATTATGGGGATTGCAATCCGTACTGTGATTATGGTGTAAGTTTTTTATGAAGAAAAAATATTTTTTAATTAATGCAGTAAAATATGGTTTCATTGTAATTTGATACAACTGCAACATTGTAAATCAGTGTTACATCACAATTGAAATATTACAAGATGTGATAATCAAATAATGAAATAAGCTGTTGTAATATGGACTCGTCACGTAATATGGTCAAATAATTGGGTCATAAATCTACCCCACCCTCCGAAGAAAATATTTGGCATTTCAATTTGTCATAAAATCATGTGATTTGAATGAAATGAGATTCTCTCTCGTGGTAGATTCTATAGTATTAGAGTGTAAGAAAATGAATAATTTTATTTATTTATTTATTTAATTTAAAATAAGATTAAATATGACCCTTTAAATTTTGTAGTGTCATATATCAAAATCTAGCTCAAGACTCTTCGGTTTAACCCTCTATATGACATATGGTTACTTGATTTAAGTGGTAGGTTTTGTTTTTCCTTAATCAAAGACTGTTGTTTAAACCTTGCATTTATAGAAAAATCTCAGATAAAATCTAGTCTCACTATCTTACGGATATTCCCAACTCCAAAGAATTTCTTTGACCAACCAGAATATATCAAATGTAAATCTTAATGAGGAAATGCAAGTATCACGAGCATCATTTCCCCTTCAATTATTGAATCATAAGTACAATCAATGACCCTTGTCTCATTCTCATAAAGTAAACCAAAACTCTTAGTGCGTTTTCTATAAATGTGAGGAGCCTAACCTGTCCCAAAATTTTATGCCGTCCACACCACAAGAATTTGTTGTACCAAATTATGTCTTGGATCAATAATATTGAAGAAAAAACAGAAAAAATAATAAACATTTAATTTTCTAATTAACATATCATAATTTCATTAGTCTATCACATGATTTGGAACACGATTTGGGACAAGAGATTCTTATCCATCCACACCTCCCTTCAATTTTTTCTTTTCCTCTCTCACTATAAGAACAACACCCTATATTATAGCCATCACACAAGAGATTTCAAAGATGGGTGGCACTATTAGCAAGAAAGCAGAAAACTTTTCTGAAAAATATGTTATTTATTTGAAAGAAAACGTGAAAGCTCTACAAGAGGAAATAAGGGAGATTATGAATGAGAGAGAGAAAGAAAGTAGGAACTATGAGAGAGACATAATGGTGTTCAGTTTTAAGGAAGAAGATTGGAAACAAGAGTGGAAGAGGATGAGGGAAGAGGTGAAGCAACTTAGGAAGTTAGTGGAAGAGAAAGAAGAGAAGATAAGAGAGATGGGAGAGGGTGGAATGGTTCAAAAGAATAGTGAGAAAGAATGGGAA
Source organism: Lupinus angustifolius (assembly GCF_001865875.1). Taxonomy (NCBI): domain Eukaryota; kingdom Viridiplantae; phylum Streptophyta; class Magnoliopsida; order Fabales; family Fabaceae; genus Lupinus; species Lupinus angustifolius. Next base: position 44,625 of record NW_017723990.1, on the reverse strand, counting down.
ATGATGGGAACTAAGCTCTTGGTTGAGCAAATGAAGGAAGAGAGAGCAAGAAGAGATGAAGCTGTGGAGAAGTGGAAGCAACTTTATCTTGCAATTAAGACTGAACTGGATGAGCTCATTCAAAGGACAATTGATGGTCTTACTCTAACTCTCATTACTTTTTGATAATTGACTTTGCACCTAAGCTCATTATTAGCTAGAAAGTTGATATATTTTTCTATAAATCTTCCTATACCATAAGAAATATAACATGAGTTACAGAACAATACTTTGTGAGGATATATTATTACTCTATTAGCAAATGATATTATTCATCATAAGTATTTTTTGTGATTTTTCATTGCTCTTATGTTGACAGAAAAGTTGTACGTTGGAGGGGTTCATTTCAACCCCCTTACCCTTCTAACTAACCAAAATGAGATATTCAATACTTTAATGATTACTTTTCATTTTCTTCTTTAGAAATTTTCATTCCACTAAGATAAATTCCATAAGCTTGAGCTGAAATAATTCAATGTTTGTGTGCAGTTTTGGTTTAGTTGAGCTTATTTGTTTTCTGCAAATTTGTTGACAGGGGATGGCCTATATTTGAAGGCAGAGGAAAATGACATCCTAATGGAAAATCTGAAGTGGGAAATACAAGACAAGGAAGAAACCATCAAATCCTTAAAATCTCAGTTAGCTTCAGTGGAACAAGAAAAGAACAAAAAGGAGAGGGAATTTGACTTGTTAAGGCAAAGCTTGAGGATCATGAATGGCAAGAAGAATTCAATTCAAACAAAAGATAAGCTCTTGAAAATCAAATTGGGAAGATAGAATGCAAAGATGGTGCATAAAGATAGAACATCTTCTGTTCTAAATGTGTTCTACTGATGTACCCTTTCATTCCTGTTAAAATACAAAGTTAATATATATTTGATTCTTGTTTTAGTTATGTGACTAATGAGAAACAAAAGTTACATGAAGTGTTACAAACTTTAGGATAGAAGATGTGGCTCAGTCTATGAAGATTAGGTTAATGTCATAAATTTAACAAAGTGATGGTAGAATAATGTAATGATATTGTATAACAGGTTGGTTTGTATCTTGCAACAGCACCTTTGTTTCCTTTTACTTTTATTTTTTCTCCTTTTTTTCTGAAGAAAAATAAGCAAGCGAATATTTCCACATAAGAAAAGGCTCTCTTTTAGAAATAGACAAAGGAAATTAGAGGGAACATTAGCAAATTTACATTTAGACTTTGGTTACTGAATATGCCAGGTTCTGGTAAAGGAAGGAAAAAAGAATTTGTTCATCTTGATTTTTTTTCCCTTTCTCACCTCCATCATGTAGATTCAAACAAACCTCATTACTAAAAGAAGTGTCTTTTCTACTTTATGTATTTGGCATATATCCGTTCTAAGGCAAAAGGGGTAAGGTGGTAACCTAGAAAATTAAATTTTCAACAAAGATTATATTGTTTGTGACAAAAAAATCATGTAATTATGTCTTTAGTCTATCAAATCTCACGAGTAATATAAAAATCTTACTTTTTATTTTTGTGACTTTCATTTTTGATTAAGTATAGTTTTTAACTAAACTAAGACACAAATAGAGATAAAAGTGAGAAACATGATCTCCATTATTTGAAAAGGGAAAAATATCTATTTATTGAATTATTTCACTCTACATTAAAAATGTCTCCAACAGGTGTTTGAAATGCAAAAAATACTTACCCAAAATGGTTATAGGTTCATATTTTTCTCTGGTACTACAAGGGTATTCTTTAGTCTTAGGATAAAAAATTAATCTCTTTCGAAGTGCGTAACTGTCATTACAATAAGTGTTGCTCTCAGGAATCGAACATTTGACTTTTAGTCATCCTAATAATCTAATGAACTTTACATCACTAGACCAAAATCATATGATTAGAGACTTAAACGACTAAAAAAATACAATAATAAGCAAATTAAGTAAAAGGATACAAGATGTGAAATGTGAATAACTATTCCAATGTCCAACAACTACACTTTTTCTCTTATTTTTTCACTTTCGGTAAAAAATATTATCTATAAAAAGCAATGTTATTTATTTAATGGTAAAATAAGAAAAACAATATTGGTGTTCTAGACCCATATTCTGGAACCTTTCAGGTGGAAGCATCCAATTTTATCGAACTCATCTATGCCTTCCACGAATTTTAGGGTTTGTTTGCAATTTTATTTTTGGAAGGGAATAAATGGAATTTTTTTTAAAATCATCTCTTACATATATATATTTTTATGGTTCACAAATATTTTATTTCTATTTATTACACTTTAAAATTCAACTCACAAATAAACTCTCAAAATGAAAATAATTGTTCTAACAAAAATCTTTACTTGATGAGGATAATCTAAATAAAATCTTCTCATAATAGTTGGATACCCAATAATAAAAAAACTTAATCTTAAACAAATAAAGATCCTCTGTAAGTACTTTAATTTCTTCATATTTTTAATGACAAATATGTTATTTTGTTATACTTACAAGGATAAATATATCTTTACATATTAGATTTTGTTTGAGAGGATCCATACATGGCGTAGTTACTAATTTCTCCTTATAAACGGAGATTTGAGATGCATCATGCATGTATTCCTATGTGTTAATTTGAAGTGCAAATTACTCTCTTCTCCTTTAATGTTTACTCATATTACACTCACCACCCACATAACTTCTTGCATTGACCCTCTTGCAAATTATACCCAACTCCGTCAAGAAACCTTAATAGAATAGAAAGCATGTGACCATTATGCACTTTTATCCTGCAGAAGAGAGTGCAACCCTGGACCGCATGGCATCACTACCGTTACACCTTTCAAGTATCTCTCCTTACTAAAACAAGCACCAATCTCTAAGTGTTGTCAACACTTCCCATACCGTTTTCTGTAATCTCCGCTACAACCACCTCTCCGCCTTCACCACAACAATCTCTGATTCAGCTTTCTTTAAGATTTCAATTCCACCGTTGCCATCAATGATGATTACAATTTGTCTCATGTTTGGTCATAAATGAATTCTTGGGCAAATGTCTCATATTTTAGTGGACCAGACATTTCCTTCAACAAAAAAAATAGCATTACAAGTTATGAGTTTGAGCTTATATAAAAAAGTTTAATACAAAGCTATATATTTATGTATTATGATGTAAAAACAACAATCACATGCGCAAATTCTTATTTTCTAATATATAGTGTTTGTTGCTCAATGCTCTCTAGGACATATACACAAATTGGTCGAACTCATTAAAAGGTTTCTTGTGTTATACTCTATATCCTCTTTTAATATTGGATTATTCACTTATTCCCAATAATTATATCAAATGACTTATAATCCAAGAGACAAATTCGAGGTGAGAAAGTTTGATGGAACTGTTAATTTCAGATTGTGGGATATGTGAGTGGTGGATATGTTGGCTGCATAAGGTCCACCAAAACCATTGTGTAAAAATAAATAAGATGATATGGACAATTGGATTGAGAAGAGTTAAAGGAGATGACTGTGGGAACCATACAACTTTGTCTATAAGATGAGGTGATGTGACAAATTATGGATTTGACATCACCAATAGAGGTATGAGAGAAAATAAAGAAGTGGTTCATGTCCAATGATCTAACAAACAAGTTGTATTTGAAATAGAAACTGTATGGTCAAAATATGCAGGAGGATACCGATTCCCTAGAGCGTCTCAACCTTTTCGGTCAATTGATCAATCACTTGTAGAAACATAATGTGAAGGTTAATGACGGAGACAATGAAATAATTTTATTGTGTTCTTTGCCCAATTCCTACAAATACTTGATGACAATATTCACGTTTTATAAGAACTCAATCAAATTGGATGATATCATGGCTGCACATTTGTCTCATAGTCAAAGAAGACATAATGTATGGGAATGGTCTCACGACAATGGTCTATTTTTGAAAGAAAACCAAACATGTGGAGGAAGAAAGGCATGTTATGACACATGCATTTGGGTCATATCAGTATGTGTTGTATGATAGAACCATGTAAGAGAGGATAGTTGAATGGAGTCAGCAGATGCAAGCTTATTTTGTGCAATTATTGTATTTTTGGGAAACATACACAAGTTAGTTTTAAGGTTGACCAACACAAAACTTGGGACATTCTAAACTATATCCACACTGATGTATGGGGACCTATTCAAAAACCATCTCTAGGAGGTTCTTGATATTTTGTAACCTTATTTAATGACTTTTCTTGCAAGATATGTGCAAATTTTTTGATGCATAAGCCATAAGTATTTTCCAAACTTAAAGTTTGGAATGTAGAGATAGAGAACTAGACATGTAGAAAATAAAGAGCAAATGCCTATTTTGGTCCCTCAAGATTTTTAGGTTTACCAGTTTAGTCCCTCAAAAATAAAAAAACTCTAAATGGTACTAAAAATATCAAACATGAGTCAAGTTAGTCCTTTTACCATGTTTTATAATACCTAGTATGGACTAATTTGACCATAAAATGACAAATCTGACCCACATTTGATGATATGAAGTAAAAAGATACGCAATTTCATAAATTATGTGAGGAACATGGCATTTGGAGACACTTTTCAATGAAGAAGACTCCTCAACAAAATGGTGTTGTATAGAAGGCGAACATTACTCTTATAGAGAGTGTCAAATGTCTAAGATTGAATGTTGAAGTTTCTAAAGGTTTTTGGGAATAAACACTTAGTATGACATGCTATGTTATTAATAGATCAGCATAGACTTTAGTGCATGGTAAAGTTGTAGACAAAGTATGAATAAGTAACCCGATCAATTATAATATTTTTCACATATTTGGTTATCTAGCTTATGTTCATGTACATGTACCTAGTAATGATTTTTCTAAACTTGATCCTAAGTGAAAGAAATGTATATTCATAGGATATATAAAAAGTGTGAAGGGTTCAAGTTCAACGATCCAATTTCCATAAAAGTGTTGTCGAGCAGAGATGTGTGTTGGTGAAGATTTCATTCTGAAACAGACAATTTTGACAAGGTGCCCATGTGAAATGAGGAGACTTTGGAATCAAATATGATGTTAATGAGAAATAAAATGGTTCTAGTGAATAAAGGCAAGAAACTATGTAGTTTTTCAAGTCAAGAACATAGTCATTCTTAGTTGGAGAACTTGAATGCATAGTAGTATCTACTTACTAAAGACAAGGATAGACGTCATATTAAACCTCCATAGAGATATGTAGCTTTCAATAGGCTATAAACAACTAAGATAATTCACAATAGATGAGTGTAATGATGGAGGAGGTCGAGTCTTTACACAATAATGAAACTTTGTGCTTATCCCATTACCCAAACAAGTGTGTAGTTGGGTATAAGTGAATGTATAGAGAAAGCTAGCAGTATTAGAAAAATAAGGGGGAATTTTAAGGCTCAATATATTGCAAAAGAGTATTCACAATAAAAGGGGATCAACTATAATGATATTTTCTCACCAATAGTGAGATACACTTTTACCAGGCAATGTTTGCCTTGGTAGCCAACCTATATATCCAATTAGAATAGGTTGATGTGAAAACTGCATTTCTCCATTATGAATTAGATGGCAAATTTTACATGAAAAAAATCAGAAGAGTTTTGTTCAGCTGGAGAGAGTCACCTACTTTGCAAGTTAAGAAATATCTATATAGGTCGAAGCATTGATACAAGTTGTTTGAACTTATATATTGAAGCTTGATTACAAGTGTTATGAGTATAAATGTTGTGAGTATAAATGTTGTGAGTATAAATGTTGTGTTTATGTCAGAAGTCTTAGTTGTTGCTAATTATTGGAGTGATATCAAGGAGCTGAAAACTATGATAAGCAAGGAATTTGATATAAAAGAGTTAGGGTTACTAAGAATATTCTTCTTATATAGATTCATAAGGACAATGGAGCTAGAAATCTATGGCTCTCCAAGCAAAGTTTTGCTGAAAAGATCTTAGAAATATTTGAAATGAGCAAAGCTAAAGTATTGAGCACTTTGTTGAAAATTTACTTCAAGCTTTCCATAGATTAGTGTCCAGAGACAAATGAGGAGAATAACTACATAGCAAATATTTCATACGCAAGCATAGTGAGTTGCTTGATGTATGTTATGGTTTGTACTTGAACAACTTTGGCACATACATTTAGTCAAGTTCAAGTACACGTCGAAATCGAGGAAGCAACATGGGGAAGCAGTCAAGTGGTTTTTCATATATTTTAAGTGAACTATAAGTCTTGGTATGATGTTTAACAACTATTAGAGTAAGGTTTCAGTTGTTAGTTATGTTGATTCAAACAACGTAGAGGACTTGGATGATAAAAGATCTACCACAAGATTTGTTTTTACCCTTGTAAGCAGATTGACTATATGGAGATCATCACTTCAACATCCACAATTGAAGTAGAGTATTTGACAACTCATGAAACTTATAAGGAAACCCTATGGTTATGAGGTTAGTAAATGATTTCAGCATTGAGCAATGTGAAGTTTTGTTATATTGTGGCAGCGAAAATGTTATATTCTTGCTAAATAACCAATTGTATCATGGTAGGACCAAACATATTGCTATGAGATTTCACAATATCATAGAGTTGGTAGCTTGTGGATACATACTATTGCAGAAGGTTCACACTTCAGAAAATGCAATAGATGTCTTAATCAAGCTAATTACCATAGATAAGTTCAAGCATTGCTTAAGCTTGATGAATGCATATTGATGTTACTATGAAGCTCCCTCAACCCAACCACAAAGATAGAGATTGATGATATTTTCTAAGGTGAAGATTATAGTGAAATGAATCATTTTCTAGTGGATCTTGTTAGATATTAATTTCTAACATATCAAACCTTTTCTCTTGATAACAACGATAAAAGTTATATGTTTGGTTCAATGTAAAGGGTTGAGATATAGTTATATATTTATGTGCTATGGAAACTTAATGTGACCACAATCATAAATACAAATCTTTATTCCATAATATATAGTGATAGCCGCTCAACTTTCTTTACAACATAGACACAAATTAGTCAAACCTTAACAAATTTTGTCTTACCCCATCTTCTTTATTTCTTCTTTTAATATTCTATTGTACACTTGTTCCTCATGTGTTACAATCAAACTATTATAATCTCATGAGTTCTTTGTTATTGTGGTTTGCACCATTCTTATGAATGCTAATTCGTTAAAAGGTTCTGTTGAATGCTTACTGACAATGGATAAATCAATATCATGAGTTTTCAAGAAGAGGGAGACACAAGTTAAAAAAAAAGGTTATAATTCAAATTTTAAAATAGTATTATTAAAGGTGAGTGACGCACTCTTAACACGGGTGCATAGTGTAATGTTAAAGATCTGGTAAAAGTAATGTACTAAACCTTCTGGAAAGAGAGAATAATTTGCCATAATAAATTTCTAAATGACTCACTAATGTCCTCCCACACTTTACTAGTGCTGGAAGAAACAATATTCAACTCCATAAAACTAAATATTCAATTTATTATATATATGGTTTGAATAGAATATGGACTCCTAAAAGATTATATTTATATTATTCGGACATGGTAATCTTTATGGACTATATTTATGATTCAAAGTTTCAAACATAAAAAAAATATAATCCTAAAATATGAAAATATAGAAATGGATGATCCAAGAGTGTTCAATATTTTTTTTATTACCTGGTTAATTCTTGACCTCTTTTGGAAAATACAAATACCTATACTAAAAAAGTTTTTAAATCGAACCTCTAAACTCAAGATAATTTATAGTTGTGTAGCATATATACATTTTGATTAGGGTATCATTATGTTTCTATCTTGTTTTTTTTAGTTTCTATTAGGTTTTTTTAAGCGATTCTTTCACTCGTGCATATATGGCCCTGGAATTTTGTGGAGAAATTAAAATAGGTTTTCATACATCATGGGAAATTTATGTATTATATATGTAAACAAGATATATTTAACTTTTCTAGAAAAAATTGTCTCTCTAGTCCTAAATATGTACTCGAAAACCCACATTAGATAAATCTCACACGATAATGATAAGTACCCCTTAATGAAAATAAATGGGATATGTTATTTTATTGATTATAATGTTTTATTTGACTCAATTTGTTTGGTACTACTAAAAATATTTCATCATCTTATACGAAAAAACTAATATATTTTGGGATGTGTGGGTATCTTTTCCAACAAATTCACTTACAAAAATTGAATCATTTACTTTTTATTCTATCTAAGGATTTAGTAGGACTTTACACCATTTAACCTGATAGTTTATTTGGCACAATTAGTTTATAAGTAAACTCAAAGCTGTTAAATTACCTTAAACTTTATAAACTAGATGAAATTTTTTAAGACAGGAGCTAAAAGCTGATAAATTAATGATTCATCATATCGGTCAAGGTATTAAGATAATAGTATAACAATTTATTAATTAAATAGCTACTAGTTAAGTTGTATATATATTATACTAATATTAATATGGCTATTTTGATCAATTGACAAAGCAAAATTTGTATAAGACTAAGATTGCAACTAAGAGAGGTGGTGGGAGGGCGGGGTGAATTAGTTAACTTAAAACTATGGTCACTTTTTCTGCAAAGTCAAGAGTTAAGTGCAGCGAAAAATTATGCAGAAAATTAACAATTAAAAAATCAAGAGATAAAGGAGAAGATAGTACACCGAGATTTTATATTGGTTCACCTTCTTGTCCACCGAATGCTACATTCAGTACTCTTGCAACACAAAAGATTTCTTTACTAAATATTATGAGCTGTAATTATAATATCTCACCCCAAGACCTCTATGTACCTTACACACGCACTAATACTTATGTCACTCTTGAAAAACACCTTTTTCAAGTGACTCTATCCATTTTCTTATCACACCATTGTGGAAGAAAGATTTCTGCAATGTCAATGAAGAATTTATAACAATGGCATGATTGCTTTTACAAGTTTGAATGTAATATCACTTGCAATCCAATAACTCTTTCTATACTAAGTATGTCAATGAAGAATTTATAACAATGGCATGATTGCTTTACAAGTTTGAATGTAATATCACTTGCAATCCGATAACTCTTTGTATACTAACACTACAAAAGAATATCCTGTTAGCCACGGTTACAACAGTGGCTATTGTACCATAAAACCGTGGCAAAATAGAGCAGCCACGGTTTCCACTACCCTAGCAATTACTGGCGTTGCAAAAATTTAGCCACAGTCGTTTTATGATATAGCTACATCTGGAGGAAATGTGGTAACATTTCTTTAACCACGGTTAAAACCGTGGCTAATGTGAACCATACCCGTGGCTAATTAATACCTTTATTTTAACAACAATTTAACTGTGGCTAATTATGTATTCAGTTATTTTCACACATATTCCTCTCCTAATCCTCTCTAACAATCATTATATTCCATATGCATTAATACTAACAAATTGGACCCAATATCTCAAATTATCACCACCTTCATCTTAAAATAATTCACAAATAAATAAGCATTAATAAGTTCGCATAGTATGTATCATTCAAACCAATTGTTGAAACATTCGAAATTTGGTTAAAAAGAGCATTAATATTTCTAGAGTAAAAATTTCACGTATAATCACATGGAACTTCTAGTCTTGCCCACTTGATCGCTTCAGCATCACCTTGAAGGAGTTTTGAGATCTGTGGTCCAATGTAAAATATATGAGATTAACAATACAATAATAAATGAGTGATTTTTAAAATAAAAGATTGTCTGTGCTATAAATTTAGTAAGCAGATGCATCATTTATACAGTTAATTGGTAATTGAAAACCATTAGATTGAGATTATACAAGAACCATATATACCTGTATCAATATTAGGTATGACTGTTTTTTCACCAAAACTTGCATTTCTCCAAGCAGAGTTTGTGAGAATTCTTCCATACTTTTCAAGTCCAAGAAACTCACATGACCTACTAGTGTGCAAACATGTTTTGTTTATAATTACCACATCAATCATGTTATTCTCCAAAACCTTTTAGCAAACTGGTAAAACACACACACAAATTATCTATACAACAAGCATGTTTTGTTTATTATTACCACATCAAAATACTTCAAATGGGTTTTCTTGAAGCTTTTCTTTCTCTATCACTTTCAAAACAACCAATCCTACAGCTGTACAAACAGGATTTCCACCCTTAACATTGTGAATGTATGATTGAGAAGAAATACAAACTCAAAAGGATCATTCCCATATGAGAATTTTATGAAGTGTTTCAAATCTGAAATAAAAGCAGAACCCAAAAATTCAGTTACAATTATGAGAGTGAGTTTAGCCGCACTAGTTTTAGATTGACAGAGAAAGAGAACATCTTTGACTAGCTTAAAACAAGGTATTAAATATTAATAGCGCTTAATGTTATGAACAAGCTTAAAACATCATCAACTTTAGATCATGCAAAAGTAGTGTACGCTTGTGCTAATTAGATAACATAAACTTTAACAACCAAACAATAGCGTGACATGTTCAATTCATTTTTGCTCAAGCATTAGCACAACGACTAAGACCAGACTTAAAATTATTTTGGGAGTGAAGCCTGCTAACCTTGAAGATAATTTTGGGTCTCTTGATGGTGCAGGTTCTCAATTACAATCTCCAACTAGAATCTAGATGAACCAGAATGTGAACCAGCAGGACATCCTATATCAGTTCCGTCCATTGCTTCAATTCCTTTTTAGGCTTCATCTATTGCTTCAATTCCTTCAACGTGACTTCACATGAATTTGTGAGTATACCAATCTACAGGACAACCTATGTCACTTCCAACAATAAAGAACTACTGGAATTTCAAAATATAGAATTAGTAAGATTTAAAATCAATAATGTATTATTTTGTTTGATGAAAGTTAAAAAGTTGTCTTTATTTCTATCCTACCTCCTCATTCACATGTTACGAAGCTCCAAACTAATCCATGAATAGATCAAACAGTTGCAACAAAATACATGAAAACTAAAACCAATAAACTTAATAACTACATATCTTCATCATAACTTATTTTCGTTTTCATACACCTAAACGATATAGAACCTTGACATGACAAAGTTGCAATATGCTCAAACAACTGAACTATGAGTTCAATTGACGCATGTAGCTACTTCAGTAAAGGTATATATAAAATATTTTTATTCAATTTCAAATCACATTCCACCAAAAACCATAATTGCACTCATTTCAATATTTTATCAAACACATAGTGTGCTTCGAAGTATCAACCATCCTAAATGCTAATAAGTAAACATATGTTGAAAGGTGAACAAAGATAAAGATTGAAGCAAACAAATGATTGAAGAGAAAATACAAAACCCTACGAACTTTATAATTCCCTTGAAAGCACCACTCTAAATCAACATACCTGGCCCCAAATTGAATGAACATCCATGTCCCCTTTCACTGACAATCATGTAGCATCTTCAAGAGTAAAGCCATGAAGATAAAGGAGAAAGAAAAATCAGGGAATAAAACATGTTAGCATAACAACCTAGATTTAGAAAATGGAAATAAATTCCAATTATTCTCAACACTTAAGTTAATTAAGTGACCTAAACACATACAACAAAAGCTAATCACGGGATAAATTGAATTCGTTTCCTTCACTCTTTCTCTATCATCTTCCTCTATTGGTTCTATGTTTTCATATTGATTTCATCTTAATCATGTGGAAACTCAATTAATCCCTTTTTTGTTACAATTCAATCTCTCAAACCCTAATTTTTCATCATATTTTCTCTATTTCAACAAATCACCCATTCAAATTTCGTAAGCTAAGAAGAAAGGTAAAATAAATAAGAAGCTCTAACCTATGGGTTCGATTCAATGTGTTGCTGTGAGTTCAGGTTCAGAAAGTGGAGATTCTACTACGATTGAATCGCGAATCCGCAAGGAGATTGCGGTTGAGGAATCAGAAGCTTCAGGAGGACTTAAGGGAGGAAGTGAAAAGATTGCAAGGCACGAGAAAGAAGGAGTGACGAGAGAAGGAGGAAGCATATTTGAAGAAGCTCAAAGCGGTGATGGGAGAAGATTTAGTGATAGAAAAGTGAGGTGTTGAAGCATTTTCTTACCGTGGAGGGAGTGATGAAATTGTGGGTCATTTTCATACTTATCTTACAACGTGCACGACCTAGATACAAACCAATTTTGGGATTCAATTTTAAGTTTGCCACAGTTTTACTAAGGGTGGCTGAATTGGTGTGTCCATTTTCCATTTATTTTGTAGTGTAAGTAATAATGGTCTTATAAGTTTGTAAAACTTTGAAACACTTTACTTCATGCAACTCAGAAAATTCACTTCGAAAGTTTAAGAACAAGTTGCAAAAAGTGCAGAAAATATTTCAAAGAATTTTCAGAATTATGTTTGAAAGTTTGTGTAAGAGTTATTCATTTGATTTTGAGTTTCAATGAATTTAAATAGACTTTCCAACCAGCCATAATACCTCTTTGAAAGGGTAGGAATTGATTGGAATGAAACCATTTTGTTTGGGATGAACACCATTCATTTTGAAATCTGAAAACTGATGCAATAACTCTCAATAATCGATTACAGCCTTAAGTAATCGATTACTCAAACACGTTGTCCAACTGTGCATTTAAAATTTAATTAGAGTAATCGATTACAGCCTTGAGTAATCGATTACAGTCTTGAGTAATCGATTACTCAACTTTGCTAAAATTGGGTAATTTGTTACTCACATACAATAATCGATTACCCTACACAGTTTTTGTTGGGTAACTGGTTTTCTCACTTATGTAACTTGTTATTTAGATATAGTAACATGTTACACACTATTTTTGAAAATTGTTTTGTTTATATTTGAAGTGTTTCAATTTTCTTAAAAAATAGTTTGAGCATTACTACTATTGTATATTCGAGAGTATAAGATAGAAGTACCTATTTAGACTTAGACTAATTTGTCTTGAAGCTTTGTCTTCTTTGTCTTCATAAGTATTCTTCCTTTTTCTTATTTTTGGTGATGTTGGTGTCTTCATCAAAACCGTGTCAAGGTTAGGAGTAAAGATCTTCTTCACAATTTGTGTCCTAGTGATAGATAGTTTTTTAAAAACATAAATAAAGGTAATGGTGATGTGTTCGATCCTCCATAACATATATACCTTTTTAATTTTTAATGAAAGCCGATGATATGACTAGTATAGTATATTAGTCTATTTTGACGTATATAATTGCATTATTGATATCATTATTGTATTGTACGAATATGTGATATTGTTTATCGGTTATATAGTTTGTTAGGTGTGAAAATTACATTAATTCATAAGCATAATTTAACACATTTTAATTCAAAATACTTACTTTATATAATCATACTTGGAGTTTTAATGATAAATTGTACTAATCCTATAACTCAAGTTTCCATGATTCATCAGGACTGAAGAGTAGCAAACATAGACCAAGAATGGGCCAAATGATACAAAGCATGCAAAAGACACAAGTCAGTTGATTTGCGCCTAGCACAACAGATGAAAGGTCAAGCGCGAATAGCCCGACGAAAGGTCAGATCAGACGCAGAGGTGAGTTGAGTGCTCCATCCCTGCACTCAGTGTAGGTGCCAAAGCTCATAAACCCAAAAAGAGATCCAAGATACCAAAATAGGGATATTGAATCCCATTTTTAGTAGCTAGAGAGTTTGGAATAAAATTTGAGACACCTCATAGAATGTGTTGGCAACAAGCGAGCAATCAAATAGTAAAAGAAAATAAGGATAAGAGAATAACACAAGGAATTTGGTAACGAGGTTTAGCAAATTGTGCCTACATTCTCGAGAGCGTTGAAAGGCTACCACTATGTATTAGAGAATTAGGATTTATGTTTAGCTATTGTTCTCCTTATTAAATTAGGTTTACATAGTATAAATATATAGCCCTCTACGCCAACCCCTTTACATTAGTCGAAGTCCATAACTTTTATTGTTGTTACTAGAGAATATGAGTCATTGCACAAAATCTCTACCTTGGTGAATATCATCAATCTCCATATTCCGTCATTGGGATGGGGGTGCCACATAGTCTAGCATCACTGAATGTTTAGTAAGCTTAGGAAATGCCTGAACTTGTCAATAGTAACTGGCTTGGTTAACATATCAGCTAGAATTTCTAAATTGTGGACCTTCTACAATAGTATCTGCCCACAAGCTACCAACTCTTTGATCTTGTGAAATCTATCTTCAATAAGTTTGGTCCTAGCATGTTACACTTGGTTCTTTGCCAAGATGATAACACTCTGACTATCACAATGCAGTGGAACTCCATCTTACTCAATGCCTAGTTCATTTACTCTTTGATCTTGTGAATCCCATTTTTAGTAGCTAGAGAGTTTGGAACAAAATTTGAGACATCTCATAGAATATGTTGGGAACAATTGAGCAATCAAATAGTAAAAGAGAATGGGGATCAGAGTATAACACAAGGAATTTGGTAACGAGGTTCAGCCAATTGTGCCTACATTGTCGGGAGCGTTGAGAGGCTACCATTACGTATTAGAGTATTAAGATTTATGTTTAGCTATTGTTCTCCTTGTTAAATTAGGTTTACATAACATAAATATATAGTCCCCTACTCCAACCTCTTTACATCAGTGGAAGTCCATAACTTTTATTGTTGTTATCTAGAGAATATGAGTCATTGAACAAAATCTCTACCTTGGTTAATATCATCTATCTCCATATTCCGTCATTGGGATGGCGGTGCCACATTCTCTAGCATTAGTGAATGTTTAGTAAGCTTAAGGAATGCCTAAACTTGTCAATAGTAACCAGCTTGGTTAACATATCAGCTGCAATTTCTAAATTGTGGACCTTCTATAATAGTATCTGCCAACAAGCTACCAACTCTTTGATCTTGTGAAATCTCGCTTCAATAAGTTTGGTCCTAGCATGATACACTTGGTTCTTGGCCAAGATGATAACATTCTAACTGTCACAATGCAGCGGAACTCCATATTGTTGAATGCCTAATTCATTTACTCTTTGATCTTGCGAATCCCATATTAGTAGCTAGAGAGTTTGGAAAAAAATTTGAGACACCTCATAGAATATGTTTGGAACAAGCGAGCAATCAAATAGTAAAAGAGAATATGGATAAGAGAATAACACAAGGAATTTGGTAACGAGGTTCAACGAATTGGACCTACGTTGTTAGGAGCGTTGAGAGGCTACCATTATGTATTAGAGTATTAGGATTTATGTTTAGCTATTGTTTTCCTTGTTAAATTAGGTTTACAAAACATAAATATATAGCCCTCTACGCCAACCCCTTTATATTAGTCGAAGTCCATAACTTTTATTGTTGTTATCTAGAGAATACGAGTCATTGCACAAAATCTCTATTTTGGTTAATATCATCAATCTCCATCTTCCGTTATTGGGACATAAGTGCCACATAGTCTAGCATCACTGAATGTTTAGTAAGCTCAGGCAATGCCTGAACTTGTCAATAGTAACTGGCTTGGTTAACATATCAGCTAGAATTTCTAAATTGTGGACCTTCTACAATAGTATCTACCCACAAGCTACCAACTCTTTGAACTTGTGAAATTTCTATGCAATAAGTTTAGTCATAGCATGATGCACTTGGTTCTTTGCAAAGATGATAACACTCTGACTGTCACAATGCAGCGGAACTCCATCTTGCTCAATGCTTAATTCTTTTACTCTTTGATCTTGTGAATCCCACTTTTAGTAGCTAGAGAGTTTGGAACAAAATTTGAGACACATTATAGAATATGTTGGGAACAATTGAGCAATCAAATAGTAAAAGAGAGTAGAGATAAGAGTATAACACAAGGAATTTGGTAACGCGGTCCAGCCAATTGTGCCTACATTCTCGGTAGCGTTGAGAGGCTACCATTATGTATTAGAGTATTAGGATTTATGTTTAGCTATTATTCTCCTTGTTAAATTAGATTTACATAACATAAATATATCGCCCTCTACACTAACCCCTTTACATCAGTCGAAGCCCATAACTTTTATTGTTGTTATCTAGAAAATATGAGTCATTGCATAAAATATCTACCTTGGTTAATATCATCAATCTCCATATTCCATCATTCGGATTGCGGTGCCACATAGTCTAGCATCAGTGAATGTTTAGTAAGTTCAGTCAATGCCTGAACTTGTAAATAGTAACTGGCTTGGTTAACATACCAGCTACAATTACTGAATTGTGGATCGTCTACAATAGTATCTGCCCACAAGCTACCAACACTTTGATCTTGTGAAATCTCGCTTCAATAAGTTTGGTCTTAGCATGATACACTTGGTTATTTGCCAAGATGATAGCAGTCTGACTATCACAATACACCGGAACTCCATCTTGCTCAATGCCTAATTCATTTACTCTTGGATTTTGTGAATCCCAGTTTTAGTAGCTAGAGAGTTTGGAACAAAATGTGA
The DNA here is from genome assembly GCF_001865875.1 of Lupinus angustifolius. NCBI lineage: Eukaryota > Viridiplantae > Streptophyta > Magnoliopsida > Fabales > Fabaceae > Lupinus > Lupinus angustifolius. The sequence goes on along the minus strand of NW_017723990.1, from coordinate 28,161 downwards.
GACACCTCATAGAATATGTTGGCAACAATCGAGCAATTAAATAGTAAAATAGAATAAGGATAAGAGTATAACACAAGGAATTTGGTAACGAGGTTCAGCCAATTGTGCCTAAGTTGTCGGGAGCGTTGAAAGGCTACCATTATGTATTTGAGTATTAGGATTTATGTTTAGCTATTGTTCTCCTTGTTAAATTAGGTTTATATAACATAAACATTTAACCCTCTACGCCAACCCCTTTACATAAGTCAAAGTCCATAACTTTTATTGTTGTTATCTAGAAAATATGAGTCATTGCACAAAATCTCTACCTTGGTTAATATCATCAATCTCCATCTCCCCTTTACATAAGTCAAAGTCCTTAACTTTTATTGTTGTTATCTAGAAAATATGAGTCATTGCACAAAATCTCTACCTTGGTTAATATCATCAATCTCCATCTCCCGTCATTTGGATGGGGGTGCCACATAGTTTAGCATTAGTGAATGTTTAGTATGCTCAGGCAATGTATGAACTTGTCAATAGTAACTGGCTTGATTAAAATATCAGCTACAATATCTGAATTGTGGACCTTCTACCATAGTATCTGCCCACAAGCTACCAACACTTTGATCTTGTGAAATCTCGCTTCAATAAGTTTGGTCCTAGCATGATACACTTGTTTATTTGCCAAGATGATAACACTCTGATTGTCACAATGCAACAGAACTCCATCTTGCTCAATGCCTAATCCCATATCCCTATGAATATCTTCCTATCTGCCCCTAAATCTTTCATGTCAAAATCCTTATCTAGCATGACTTCTAGCTCATTGATATCACTTTAATGATTTGCATCTTTCAACATATCATCATTAGAAACTAGCATAAAAATAAAATAGCCATCATCAAGGCTTCTCACATAAACACAATAATCATACTCATAGCGCTTGTAACCAAGCTTCAATATATTACAGCCAAATCTCTTATACGACTGTCTAGGAGACTGGTCCAACCCATATAGAGACTTGTTCAACTTGCAAACCAAGTGACTCTATCCAGCTACACTAAACTCTTCCGGTTGTGTCATGTAAATTTTCTCCTCTAATTCACCAAGGAGAAAGACAATCTTTACATCCATCTTTTATAAGTGCATTTCCTTGCTAGCTACCAATGCAAGAACTACCCTGATATAAGTGTATTTCACTATTGGGGAGAAAATGTCATTGTAGTCGATCCCCTTTTGATATGAAAACCCTTTTGTTACAATACGAGCCTTGAACTTTTCCCCTTCTTTCTATGATATTGTTGGCTTCCTCTTGTACATCCACTTGTACCCAACTACACGTTTGTCTGAGGGCAATGGGATAAGTTCCAAATTTTGGTTCTTGTGTAAAGACTTTATCTCCTCCATCATAGCACGTCCATTGTTCTTTCTCCAAGTTCACTATAGCCTATGGAAAGCTACATGGATCTCCTAAACTGATATGATAAGAAACTAAAGCCATATCCTCAAAGTCATATCTCTCTACAGGTTTGATAGGACGTCAATCCATGTCTCTGGAAAGTAGATACTCATGCAAATCTAAACTTTCCGCTTTGTGAAGATCTTTCTCCTAACCTTGGCATGATTTTGATGAAGACACGAAGATCACAAAAAGAAGAAAAGGAAGAAAACTATGAAGAGATAGAAGATTCAAGCTTCAAGAATTTATAGATTAAGTCTTCAATATGTACTTCTATCCTTATGCTCAATTTATATATTAGTAGCAATGCTCAAAGAAATCAAAACCCTTTTAAAAAGAATTGGATAAGTCTTGATAAAATGTCAATAATGCTAAGTAATGAGTTACTTAACTTGAATAACAAGTTACTAGGTTTGGGTAACAGGTTACCTAAACTATGTGGCATTTGGTAACAGGTTACTAGAACTACGTAACAGATTACCTAACTAAGAAAACAGTTACAAAGCATAACTGAAACTGAGCAACCGATTATTACTATGTATTAATCGATTGCTACTTTGGACATAAACTCTTGGCAATCGATTACACAATCATGACAATCGATTAATCATAGTTGTTGGAAAGCAAGTTTTCAAATTTGAATGAACAAATTTCATCCAAAGTGAATGAGTTTCATTCCAATCGTGTCCCCTCTTCATGGATGGTTATCTTGGCTGATTGGAAGTCTATTTAAAGGCATTGAGACATTCAATTAATAACACAAGTGATACACAATTTTCATAACTTAGTGAAACAATTTTCTGCACTCTTTTGCAACTTTGTTCTCAAACATTTAGATTTTCTGATGTTGCTTTAAGTGCTTATGTTCTAAACTTTCAAAGATATAAGAGCATTGTTTACTAAGTATATATTGTTAAAAAAGGGTTTCATGTTATAGTATTGTCAAAACTTGTAAAGGGAATCTTGCCATTGATATATTCTTCATCTTGTTGTAAAGTTTTCTTCACAAGGGTGTGTTGAGAAGGGGAGAAGATTTCACTTGGAAAGGTTATATTCCAAGGGTAGATAGTTTTGAGTGTGTAAGGTACAAGGGTCTCAGGGAGAGAATTTGTAATTGCAACTCAAATTATCTAGTGGAAATATCTCTTGTGTGACAAGAGTACTGGATGTAACCTTTAGTGCACAAAAAGGCGAACTAATATAAAATTCTATGTGTACTCTTCTTCTTCTACTCTATTCTTGTGGGGTTTTAATGCTTTACTTGGTTGATTTATACATTAACATTCCACTGCACAAACATTTTGATATTAAAGCAGAAAAATCGACAATTTTTTCCAACGACTAATTCACCCCCTAGTTGCCATTTCATACTTACAATTGGCACTATATCTTATTTTGGGTAAATTATTCTCAAATCGATCTTACTTCACATATGGGCTCAAGATCATTTTTGGGATAAGGTTCCAATATCAATCGCCCTGCAAGCTTCTTTAGAGAATTCTACGATTTATGGATAATCAGGATGAGAATCTTTATAGAGTCTCAAGACATGGACATATGGAATGCGATTGAGGAAGGACCAGATGAACCTCTCACAAGCCTTAAAAATAATCAATTCATTTACATGAGACATACCATCTAGATTATTATATGTTCATGCATTAATCATACATATCACTTGTGCATCTTAGGCATAATATATTGATAAAATATGTATAATTGATAAGCACAACATATATAGGTTACCATTTAATCATTTAGCTGAAAAATGTGCCAGTTAATCGATTAAGAAAGGTGTTAATCGATTAATGTGATTATGGTTTTAACAGATAACTGAAAACCTAAAAAACAGTTATTCTCAACAGCTCGTTAATCGATTAAAAAGGCACTTAATCGATTAATAAGTTCTTAGAAAAGTTTTCTATATAAACTGTGTTTTTAGTTCATGTACCACACATCATATCATTCTTTTTAGAATTGCTAGTTGCATATTTTTCATGCTTAATTGTGTCATATAGGCAGAGTGAAATACATTGTGAGATAGTGAGAGATAGTATCATGCTTAGGGTTTAATTGTCATCTGATATAGTGAGAGATAGTATCATGCTTAGGCTTTAATTGTCATCTTATTGCATGTGGTTTAATATGTTAAACATTCCTATATTTTCTTGTATGATTCTTGCATTTCTTTAGGAGAATTTTAGGGTAGAAATTCTGTGTTATTGTATATTAATGAACTCATACATATTCATGTTAACTTGTGAGTTTTGTATAGGGTTTTTAGCTGAGTTTCAATTTTAATATTTTGAGCAACATTGTGCTTTATAATACTCTGTTTTTGTACTATTTTTTTAAAGAGGGAAATCGTCTCTTGGCATCTTACCACCTAAGAGATTCAGTGAGTCTTCACCAATACTTAGAGGTCTTAAGTTTAGAAGGATTTCTTGGTTGGGGCTAGATCGTAAGAAAGGTTTTCTTAGGCTATTAGAGTAGTCAAACCAAGAAAATGGGTTCTTGGATTCAAGAAGGGAGCGTCTAAGTGTTTGTATTGGAAGTTTGCATGTAACAATACATTCAATTCAATATCAGTGAAGAAAATCTACCGAGATCAGAAGGGGATGCCTAGATGTAGTTTTCAAGTGGACCCACAAATGAACCAGGATAAAATTCCTTGTTGCAGGATTTTTCTATCCTCAATCTCTTTACATTTCAAGTTGTATTATTGCCTAATATTATATGTTCTTGAATATCAGTGAGTGGTTGTGCAATAAGCCATTCTGCAATTTCCTTATGAACTGTTAAAAGGCCGAAATCACGAAATTTAATCGATTAATGTCCCACCTTAATCAATTAACTAGGCTTATTTTTCTAAAAATCTAGAATTTTAACTATGAATAATCGATTAAGTACAACTCTTAATCAATTAACGACAACAGATAAAGTACAAACAACAGCGTTTTTGACATTTTTTTTCAAATCCTCTCTATCCCATTTTCTCTCTAAATCTTAAAGGCAACAAGACAATTTGAATTCTTAACTTAAAAGAAGAATAAACCTCACCCTCTACCCACATTTCACTTCATTACATCCCATTTTTTCTCAAATTTTCAAAGAAATATATAACCTAGATTTATTAGAGAATTTTATGCCAACTTTAGATATAAGGACGGAAAATATTGGTCTATGGTTTCTGGAAATTTATTTGAGCTGAGTGAGAAAATTTTCATGAATGTGGGAGGTTTGTCCACAAATGGTGCTAACATTGGTAATTGTGAATGCGTTAAGAATTCATTTAATGCTGCTGAGGTTTACACGTCATGTTCGTGAGGTCCCTGTCTGTATATCCAAGGAGATTTAACAAAAACTGGGTCATTATCTGTGGAAAGTAGGTTGTTGCACTATCTGATTGCTTATATTTTGGTTCAGAGGAACATAAATCATGCACAACCCACCGTGAATGATTTGAGGTTCATGTATGTTGTTAAGGAAAATGTTATGATCAATTGGCATGAGGAGATCCCTATGGTATAATCATTTCGAGGATCATTGATTATCTGCGTATTGATGTGTCTGACACCATCATCATGGAGTCTTCTGATAAAGATCACCTTGTTGGTGAAATTTTGATCCACAAGATGGGTATTTACAAGTATGGGAATACTTGGCAATACCAAGAGGATGATACTACTGTTGATGTAGACTTATCTGGAGATGAGGATCAGCCAAGAACAGATCAACATAATGCAGGAACTCAGGGGGAGTCGGCTAGAAAGGTACCACAGGAACCATTCTTTGGATTAGCTCAGTTGGATGCTATGGAGCAAAGGTTGAATAATAGAATGGATCTACATTCTAGTCTTTGAAGGATTCTTACAATACAGACTTGGAGCAATTTGAGGAACGTTAGATCGCCTACATTGACAACGACTAGCAGTCTATGAGGAGCTTTGTTCAAAACATTGCTGAGGCAGAAAATGATAGGTTTTCTGCAGAATTTGAAAAGCTGAGAGTCCTCGTCCATGGAGATAGTAGTCTGACAGTTCCTGATGACAAAGACCTTCTTCTGCATCCTTAGATTAGAAGACCTTAGACCCTAGGTTGCCTTCAGTTTAATTCTTCTATTAGCTAATTTTAAGGATTTTGTTGCTTTGTACTCCTGAGACATATTTTTCTCTTTGCTTTTATCAGGTTGTAATAGTTACTATCTACTCTTGCTGAACTTTTAGCACTAGATATGCATGACATTGAACCTTAATCGTTACTAGTTTTGTTTTAAATTGCTTATATCATATGTGTATCTATGTCATATATAGTATGAATGTATGTTTAATGGTACTTGACCATGATTGGTTATCTGCATCTATTCTATTTGATTAAGCCTGTTGTTTACATGCTATTCTATTAATGCTTGATCATTCTATGCTTAACTAGTTATTGTATAACCTTCCATGCCATTAAATTTGTTCATTTACTATATTATGTTCATTTAATCGATTAACATACATATTTAATTGATTAAGTGTATGTCAACAAGTGCATTTGTTCATGCTTCCTTCAACTAGTTAATTAATTAAATTTCCAAAATTAATTGAATGATTACAGTTTTGATTTCATTATATAACTCTTCTTACTTTTGAATAGATTGATTCGTTTATCTTTTTGATAATGTAAAAATGGGGAGAAAGGTTGATTTGTTGTTTGATGTGTTTGCATGTTGTAAATAATATTAAGCTTTCGTTGTCTAGCTATGCGCTTTAACTTTGAAATTGACAATCATGCATTCTATAACCATCATCAAGCTATGCATCAAAACAAGATTTGGTGTGGATTTTGTCATCATCAAAAGGGGGAGAATGGAAGTGCAAAGTGTCAAGTATAGCACTATTAGATTGCCCATGTTTTGATGAAGACAAGGATTAAGTGAAAGCTTAAAGATGACTCAATAAATCAACATGCAATGGACTCAAGGGTTTCATATATAGACTAGGTTCCTTAAAAGAGCCATTTTTAGAAGTCTTACATGTGTTCCTTATATATTGAGTCTAAGTTAGGTAAACCAAGATGCAATTCTCACAAGTATTAAAAATAATCAATTCATTTACATGAGACATGCCATCTAGATTATTATATGTTCATGCAGTAGTCATACATGTTACTTTTGCATCTTAGGCATAATAGATTGGTAAAACATGTATAGTTGATAAGCATAACATATATAGTTTACCATTTAATCATTTAGCTGAAAAATGTGCCTGTTAATCGATTAAGAAAGGTGCTAATCGATTAACGTGATTACGGTTTTAACAGATAACTGAAAACCTGAAAACAATTGTTCTCAACAGCCCGTTAATCGATTAAAAGGGTACTTAATCAATTAACCGGGTCTCAGAAAGATTTTCTATATAAACTGTGTTTTTAGGTCATGTACCACACATCTTATCATTCGTTTTTATAATTTCTAGTTGCTTATTTTTCATGCTTAGTTGTGTCATATAGGCACAGTGAAATGCATTGTGAGATAGTGAGAGATAGTATCATGCTTAGGCTTTAATTGTCATCTTATTGCATGTGGTTTATTATGTTAAACATTCCTATCTTTTTTGCACGATTCTTGCATTTCATTAGATGAATTTTAAGGTAGAAATTATGTGTGTTTGCATATTAATGAACTCATACCTATTCATGTTAACTTGTGAGTTTTGTATAGGGTTTTTAGATGAGTATCAATTGTACTATTTTGAGCAACATTGTGCTTTATCATACTCTGTTTTTGTACTATTTTTTTAAAGAGGGAATTCGTCTCTTGGCGTCTTACCACCTAAGAGATTCAGTGAGTCTTCACCAATACTTAGCGGTCTTGAGTTTAGAACGATTTCTTGGTTGGGGCTAGATCGTGAGAAAGGTTTTCTTAGGCGATTAGAATAGTCAAACCAAGAAAGTGGGTTCTTGGACTCAAAAAGGGAGCGTCTAACTATGTGTATTGGAAGTTTTTATGTAACAATACATTCGATTCAATATTAGTGAAGAAAATCTCCCGAGATCATAAGGGGAGGCCTGGATGTAGTTTGCAAGTGGACCCGCAAACGAACTAGGATAAAATTCCTCGTTTCAGGCTTTTTCTACCCCTAATCTCATTATATTTCAAGTTGTATTATTGCCTAATATTAGCTGATATTTTGGATACTGTAAATTTGCAATATCTAGTTTAATTATGTTAAAAAATATATGTTTTATCTGCTCTTGAATATCGGTGAGTGGCTGTGCAATAAGCCATTCTGCAACTTGATGTTTTCTGTGAGTTAATCGATTAAGACATGATGTTAATCTATTAACTTGGCCTTTTTCCAGAATAGGGCTTCGGTGAAAAAAGCGGTAATTGATAATCGCAACACCTATTCAACCCCCTTCTGTCTACTGATACCTAACAGTACCTCTCTCGCTCAAGCGAGAGACCAGAAGTTGGAACAAATATAGGCAGTTATAGACTGAAAAGTGGGGGTTATACCATCATTCTATGAAATTTTACAAGAGTATCAGAGAGAGAAACGCTAGGAAGTAAGAGAGAAGTTGTGGGAATGACTTAGATCAATACTTTCTTGTATTTCTCATGACATGAATGTTGTAATGGGAAGGATGTTTGGCTAAATCTTTAATGTTGGGATTGAGATATAATCTTCTAACTTTTGTACTCCTGGATTCAATTCATAGATACATTTTAGTTATTTGATTTTGGGAAGTTTATCCCGTGTTTAATGCATGAAATTATTTTGCTATTGAATTCATGATCTTGGATCCAAATTTAACTGGGAAGTTGAACTTGGTATTGAATCTGGATTATCTTCCTTGCTGCATCACTACTATAGGAATGGATAGTGATGTAGGAATTGCTTTTACATTGAACTTAATGTTAGATAATTGGTTAAATATCCAAGGAATTGGTATTTAAGTAATTATCTAAGGATTTTGTACTCATGGAATTGATACAAATGATTCAAAGAAAATGTGCATCAATATCCATAACTTTACAAGTTATATGGAATTGAATCAAAGGATTGCAAAGGGAAAGAAAGATGAACTTCGATCCCAACGCATTTAATTTCATAGCTTATTTTTTATAGTTTAGCAATTATTTTCCAAACCCAAATGATCATAAACACTAAATCTTGTAAATACATATTCAATCTACTCTCTGAGGACGATATCCTGGTATTTATCGGTTATTACTTGAACAATACGATTCACTTGCCGTACGAAAATAGTTAACAAATATTCAGATTCAAATTTTGATGGATGCAAAATTGAGAATAAAAGTACAAGTGGTATTTGTCACATTCTTGGAATGCTCTAGTCTCGTGGTTTTATAAAAAGCAAGCATGTGTTGCTCTAAGTAATGTTGAGGCTGAATACATTGGAGCAAGTAGTTGTTGTGCCCAAGTGTTGTGGCTCAAGCAAGAATTGCGAGATTATGGATTACACTTACGATACATTCTCTTAAGATGAGATAATACTAGTGTTGTAAACCTTACAAAGAATCTGATTATGCATTCCCGAACCAAACATGTTATATAAGGCATCACTTCCTTAGGGACCATGTCCAAGACAAAGATGTTCTCTTGGAATTTATTGATATACATGAACAATTAGAAGATATCTTTACTAAACCTTTAGCTAAATAACCTTTTTATAAATTTAGATGAGAATTAGGCATTCTTGATAAAGCTTATATGTCATAACATGCTTATATATATTTTATATATTTGATTATATGTATTTCATGCCTACTTGTGCTTATATGTATGTTAATTTGCTTAAATTTTATTGTTTTGGGGTGTGTAATTGATTGTTACTATACGATAATCGATTAAAAGATATCACATAGCCTAAATATTCAAACATTGATTAGTGCAATCGATTAATACCTCATATTAAATGATTAATTGCTTGGACAATAGCTTTGAGCAATCGATTGCCCAAGACATGGTAACTGATTACACTCTGCACTATTTAAGGCAAAAACTCAGATTTTTCAAACTTGATCTTTTCCATTTCACACTCTCAACCATGGTAACCCCCAACTTCAAAGACCACTTTTCTAAATCATTTTGAGTGATTTTTGAGATGATTCATACTAAATTTTCAATTCTAAACATATTTCAACCGTCATTTTTGTGTTTAGAAGCCAAAATCAAAAACCCCAAAGCTCCAAACCATCAAAACCGAAGTTTTCAAAAATTAAACTTTATGGCTTTATCCTCTAGAACCAAGAAACAACGCACCAATGTGACTCAAGGAAGGCAAGAAACCTCTAATGAAGTCAAGATATTGGATTTGGCGCGTCTTATGGTTTACGAGGATCAAGGCAAAACCTTCAAGGAGCACTTCATAAAAAGACTTGTTTTTAATCCTAAGTATAGTATGTTAAGTTCTTTTAAGAATAATGAATTCATTTTCCCGACCTTGTTTAAGCAACAAAGACTCTTTGAGCTTTGTGAAATGAATTGTTCTTACTACCCTGAACTTGTAGAGGTATTTTACCGCAATCTAAATTTCAAGGAGAATAAAATCTTCTCTTTTGTCAAAGGCAAAGAAATTGCCATAGACTTCAGAACTCTAAGTTCTATTTGCGGTAATATGCCATACATAGGGACGATAGTAGAGTCAGACACTCAATGCGACTTAGAAGTGTATAATAAGGTGGATTTCTACTACTCTATGTGTAGTTATTCAAAAGGGGATTGTTTGCTTCATTACTTGTTGGAAATTTAAACCTAGAGGATTTTTTCTTCATTACTTTTTGAGTTACATCATGGTTCCAAAGATTTCAAATCATTCGTAATTAAATTATATGGAACTACAATTGATGTATGCAATTAAACATAATGTTCAAATTAATTGGACATTAATGGTAATGAGACAAATGTGGACCTTTATAGGTAATTTTGGACCGTTGCCTTATGTTATTCTCATAACTGCTATATTTGAGTATTCTGGCGTTTCTTTTGCTGGAAAGTCTAAGAACTCACTCAATGCTTGTGATAACAAATTTGATGTGGATGTGGTCCACAAGATGGGATTCTTTCAAGATACCACTGACATGATTTATAAGCATCGTGGTGATCCACAAGCTACTAACCCATAAAATCCTTCTGCTGACTCTCCTACTCGACCCTCATTTTAGGTTGAATCATATTCTTCTGACTCCACTCCTTCCAATAAGATGTTAATGGACTAGTTGTTTTCACTTCGAGACTACATCACAAATAGGTTGGATACTCTTGATATGACAAACAAGCAAGTCTAAGAAGAGCTTCGACGTTTGTCAAACCGATTGGATTACATGGACTTGGATTCTCAGCAGGCTGATCCAGATTCTTAGGAGTAGTGGTCTAGTAGTCTAGGATTTCACTTAAGTCATTTGTTGTTGCTGTTGTTGTTGTTGTTGTTTAAAAACTGTTGTTTTATGGGTGTTATTTTCTATTTTAACTCTTTGTTATGTATAAACTACGTTTTGACTGCTTTTAAATGCTATATTATGACATGTTGATTATCTTTTAGCATTTGATATCATTCGAAAATACTTACTGTTATTTTTATAAGAATAATTTATGACCTTGGCTTTTCAATAAGTCAACCTATATATCTTGTTATCCTTTGCTATATATATATGTCTATTGTGCTAGACAAACTAGCTTTTCTTCTTTTTGATGAAGTCAAAAGAGGGAGAAAAATCGTAGTTGTGTATTTTTCTGTCAAAAATTTTCAGGCACATACAATAAAACAACGGGGGAGCATACATGATAGAGGGAGCATATTTCATATACATACTTCATATAGCATACTTCATATACATACTTCATATAGCATACTTCATATGTTGAACTCAAATCTCAAATTTCAAAATATGTTGGTTTGTCATCATCAAAAAGGGGGAGATTGTGAAGAAGATCTTGCTCTTGACCTTGACATGGTTTTGGTAACAGGTTACTAGAACGACATAACAGGTTACCTGACTAACAAAATAGTTGCAAAGCATAATAAACACTAAGTAACCGATTATTACTGTGTATTAATCGATTACCACTTTGGAGAGAGACTTTTGCCAATCGATTATACAATCGTGACAATCGATTAACCATAGTTGTTGGAAACCAGATTTTCAAATTTGAATGAACAACTTTCATCCAAAGTGAATGGGTTTCATTCCATTCGTGTCTTCTCTTCATGGAAAGTTACCTTGGCTAATTGGAAGCCTATTTAAAGGCATTGAAACATTCAATTCGTGACATAAGTGATACACGAAACTTTCATAACTTAGTGAAACAATTTTCGGCAGACTTTTGCAACTTTGTTCTCAAAATTTCACATTTTCTGAAGTTGATTTAAGTGTTTATGTTCTAAACTTTCAAATACATAAGTGCATTTTTTACTAAGTAAATATTGTGACAAAAAGGATTACAAGTTATCGTATTGTCAAAACTTGTAAAGGCAATCCTTCCATTGATACATTCTTCATCTTGTTGTAAACTTTTTTTCACAAGGGTGTGTTGAGAAGGGGGAAAATTTCACTTGGAAAGGTTTTCTTCCAATATTAGATAGTTGTGAGGGTGTAAGATACAAGGATCTCAGGGAGAGAATTTGTAATTGCAACTCAAATTATCTAGTGGAAAAATCTCTTGCATGACAAGAGAACAGGATGTAACCTTCAGTGGAAAAGAACGCGAACTAGTATAAAATTCTATGTGTACTGTTCTTCTTCTACTCTATTCTTGTGATTTTATTATTGTTTTACTTGGTTGATTTTTGCATTAACATTCTGCTGCACAAAGACGTTGATATTAAAGCAAAAAAATCGGTCATTTCTCCCAACAACTAGTTCACCCCCTCTTAGTTGTCATCTAATAATTACATGCTTGAGAATGATCATATTCTTGACTTAAACTAGTGCATGGTTCCTTGCCTTTATTCACCTGAATCGTTTCATTTGTAAGACTAAGATTACAACTAAGAGGGGGTGCATTGGTTGACTTAAAAGTATGACCACTTTTTCTGCAAAATCAAGAGTTGAGTGCATCGGAAAAATTATGCATAAAATTAACAAGTAAAAATCAAGAGGTAAAGGAGAAGAGAGTACACCGAGATTTTATAGTGGTTCACCTTCTTGTTCACCGAAGGCTACATCCAGTATTCTTGCAGAACAAGAGATTTCTTTACTAAATATTATGTACCTTACACACTCACTAATACTTATGTCACTCTTGGAAAAAACCTTTTCCAAGTGACTCTATCCCCTTTCTTATCACACCCTTATGAAAGAAAGATTTCTGCAAAGTTAATGAAGAATTTACAACAATGACAGGATTGTCTTTACAAGTTTGGAATGTAATATCACTTACAATCTGATAACTCTTTGTATACTAAGTAATAATGCTCTTATAAGATGTAAAACTTTGAAAACACTTTACTTCAAGTAACTCAGAAAATTCACTTTGAAAGTTTAAGAACAAGTTACAAAAAGTGCATAAAATATTTCAGAGAATTTTGAGAATTATGTTTGAAAGTTTGTGAGAAGATTTATGATTTGATTCTGAGTTTCAATGCCTTTAAATAAGCTTTACAAGCAGCCATAACACCTCTTTGAAAGGGTAGGTATTGATTGGAATGGAACCATTTCGATTGGGATGAAAACCATTCATTTTAAAATCTGAAAACTGATGCAACAACTCTCAGTAATCAATTACATCCTTGATTAATCGATTAACCAAACTCTCTGTCCAACTGGGCATTTAAAATTTAATTAGAGTAATCGATTACAGCCTTGACTAATCGATTATTCAACTTTGCTAAAACTGGGTAATCTGTTACTCACATACAATAATCGATTACCCTGCACAATTTATGTTTGGTAACTGGTTTTCTCACTTATGTAACCTGTTACTTAGATACAGTAACATGTTACACACTATTTTTGAAAACTGTTTTGTTTATACTTGAAGTGTTTCAATTTGCTTCAAAAATAGTTTGAACATTACTACTATTGTATATTCGAGAGTATAGGATAGAAGTACCTATTTGGACTTAGACTAATTTGTCTTGAATCTTTGTCTTCTTTGTCTTCATAAGTATTCTTCTTTTTCTTCTTTTTGGTGATGTTGGTGTCTTCATCAAAACCGTGCCAAGGTCAGGAGCAAAGATCTTCTTCACAATCTCCCCCTTTTTATGATGACAAACCAATATCTTCTTTTACAGTGTAGTTTTTTGAGAGCAGCATACTTTGAGATATGTTGAGATGACGTGAGTATGCTCCCCTATTTTGTATGCTCCCACTTTCATTAGGAGTTATGTGCTTGAAATAAATTTGACAGAAAATACACTTCTCCCAAATTTTCTTCCCCTTTTGACTTCGTCAAAAAGAAGAAAAGCAAAAAGTTTCTAGTACAATATATATACAACATACATATTCATATATAAGATATAAATCAAATATAGCAATGTGTAGCATAAAACAAAAGATGTTCAAACATTTGTTCAACAAACAACAACAATAAAACATCATAATACCAAAATTTGTCCAAAAGCCATGAAAACATTACGACTAGAAAATTCTAACAACAAATATAATTTAAGACTCAAGCATAGAGTTGTATTCATTAATGTCCATGCTACTCATCTTATAAGATAGACGATGAAGTTCAAACTAGAATTGTTAATTCTGAGCATCAAGTTTATCCATCCGGTTAGTGATGTAGCCTCTAAGAGAAAAAAATTCATCCATAATTATCTTATTTGAAGGCATGACAACAGATGAGGAAGAGTGAGCAAGAAACTCAAAATGTTGAGGTTTAGGAGGGTTAGGAGGGGTAGGTTTTGATTGATCAGCAGGAGCAGTCGGTCTATCAGTTCTATGCTTATATGTGTGGTCATGAGGATTGAAGGAGAATCCCATTTTGTGGATCACTTCCACATCAATATGGCTTTCACGAAGATTAAGAGAGACCTTGGTTTCACCAGTAGTAGAAACACCGAAACCCATTGTTCTACCTTGAGTGGGTATGTTATAGCACAATGAACTAAAAGTTTTTAAATCCAAAACAATGTGTTTTCCTTTCACGTAGGAAGTAAGACGGTTTCTACAAATTTGATGTTAGTTAATCGATTATCCAAGAGTCTTAATCGATTATATATGTTCTAGTAGCTAAAACTTTATTTTCTACGAAAATTAATCGATTAGTGTTTCAAGTTAATTGATTACCTCGGCTTATTTTTCTAAAAATCTGGAAATTTAACTATGATTAATCGATTAAGTGCAGCACTTAATCGATTAACGACAACGGATAAATAGAAACAACAGCATTTTTGGCACTTTTCTAAAACCTCTCTATCCCATTTTCTCTCTAAATATCAGAGGTAACAACACAATTTCAATCCTTAGCTTAAACAAAAATTAAACCTCGTCCTCTACCCATATTGCACTGCATTAAACTCCAATCTCTCTCAAAATTTCCAAGAAACTCGTTTTCCCCAATTCGAAACCCTAGGTTTAGGTTTCTTCCAAAATGCTCTGAAACCTATAAATCCTCTTGGTTTTACCATCTACAATGGAAGGAGGTCGCTCAAAAAGGATTAAGACAATAGAACAATGCACACGAAGGACTTTGATTGCTTCATCTTCAAAGCCAAGTATGAGGCAGGACCATGGAGACCCCTACTACTCCCTCATTCTGCAGGAGACGTGATTGTCTAAATTTCAAGGAAGGAAACCTATGTATATCAGGTATGCCGACTTAACTTGAATGGCAGATCAAAACTTTGATTTTTCGCACAGCATGCAAGCTCAAGGAGCTGTTACATTTATGGAACTAAAAGGAAACATATACCCTACTCTAATTAGGGAATTCTATGCAAACTTTAGGTATAAAGATGGAAAATATTGGTCCATGATTTCTGGAAAATTGTTTGAGATAAGTGAGGAGATTTTTATCAACGTGGGTGGATTGTATACTAATGGTACTAGTATTGGTGACTGTGATTGGGTTAAAAAATTGTTTGATGTTGCTAAAGTTTATAAGTCATATCTAAGAGGACCTCATTTATATGTCCAAGGAGAGTTAACTAAAGCTGGATCATTGTTTGTGGAGAATAGATTTTTGCACTATCTAATAGCATATATTCTGGTTCAAAGGAAAACAAATCATGCATAGCCCATCGTGAATGATTTGAGGTTCATGTATGCTGTCAAGGAGAATGTCTTGATAAATTGGCCTGAAGAGATCCTTAAGGTCATGTACAGTGTGTCTACTTCGCAATCCAAGCTACTACCCTACAGTATCTTTATTTCGAGAGTTATTGATTATCTGCACATTGATGTGTCTGACACTATTGTAATGGAATCTACTGATAAAGATCACCTTGTTGGTGAGAGCCTGATTCACAAGATGGGTATGTACAAGTATGGAAATACTTGGCAATATCAAGAGGACTACACCATAGTGGATCTAGAATTATCTAGAGATGATGATCAGGCTGAGACATTTGAGAAGACTGCAGGAACAAAGGGGGAGACAGCTGGGAATGCACCACATGAACTTTATTTTGGATTAGCTCATTTGGATGTTATGGAATAGAGGCTGAACAATAGAATAGATCTGCACTTTCAGTTTTTGAAGGATTCTTATCACACTGACTTGGAGCAGTTTGAGGAGTGTCAGGTTGCTTATATTGATAATCACTATCAATCCTTGAGGAACTTTGTTCAAACTACTGCTGAGGCACAAAATGACAGGTTTTGTGCAGAGTTTAACAAGCTCAGCATTCTCATTGAGGAAGATGGTAGTCTGATAATTCATGATGGCAGAAATCTTCCACCCCATCCTTAGTTAGAAGACTTTACACCTTAGGATACCACTTTGTATGTTACTGGCTTTTCAATTGCTTACATCATATGTTTACTTATGTCACAAATAGTATGAATGTATGTTTAATGGTTCTTGACCATGTTGGTTATATGCATCTATTTTGTATGGTTAAGCATGCTATTTACATGCTATTATATCAATGCTTAATCATTCTATGCTTAACTAGTTATTGTATAACCATCTATGCCATTAAAACTATTCATTCACTATTTTTTGTCCATTTAATCGATTAACACCAAGTATTTAATCGATTCAATGATGTTAACAAGAGCATTTGTTCAAGCTTCTTACAACTGGTTAATTAGTTAAATTCCCAAATTAATTAATTGATTACACTTTTGTTATAACTACATAATTCTTCTTACTTTTGACTAAATTGATTAGTTTATCTTTTTGATAATGTCAAAAGGGGGAGAAAGGTTGTTTTTTTGTTGGATGTGTTTGCAGGTTGTAAATAGTAAAATTTAGCTTCATTTTTTTTCACTACCTACTTACATTAAGGGCGAGCAATGCGCTTTAACTTTGGAATTCACAACCACTTCATTCCATAACCATCATCAAGCTCTTCATCAAACAAGATCTGATGTGGAGTTTGTCATCATCAAAAAAGGGGAGATTGAAAGTTAAAATTGTCAAGTAGAGCACTATTGGAGTTTACATATGTTTTCATGAATACAAGGACTTAGTGAAAGCTTGAAGATGATTCAAAAAATCAACATGTCGTGAACTCAAGGGTTCCATATCTAGACTAGGTTCTTTAATAAAGTTATTTTTTTAGAAGTCTAAGATCCGTGCCTTAGATTTTGAGTATAGGTTAGGTAAACCTAGATGCAAATCTCACAAGCTTTAAAAGTAATATTTTCATTTACGTGAGACATTCCATCTATATCATTATGTGTTCATGCATTAATTACTTGTGCATCTTAGGCTTAATATATTGGTAAAACATGTATCGTTGATAAGCATAACATATAGGTTGTTTACCATTTAATCAATAAGCTGAAAATGTGCCGCTTAATCGATTAAGAGATACATTAATCGATTAACGAGATTATAGTTCCAACATGAAACTGAAAACCAGAAAACAGTTATTTTCAACAACCCGTTAATCGATTAAATGGGTACTTAATTGATTAACCGAGACTCAGAATGGTTTTCTATAAAGACTTTGATTTCAGAACGTGTACCATATCATATCATTCATTTTTAGAAATTGTCAGGTGCATATTTTCGTGCTTAATTGTGTCATATAGGCAGAGTGAAATGAATTGTGAGATAGAGAGAGATAGTACCATGCTTAGGCTTTGATTATCATCATATTGCATGTGGTTTATATGTTAAACATTCCTATCTTTTCTTGCATGTTTTCTTGCATTTATTTAAGAGAATTTAGGGTAGAAATTATGTGTTTCTGTATTTTCATAAACTCATACATATTCATATTATCTTGTGAGTTTTGTATATGGGTTTTAGTTGAGTTTTCATTGTAATATTTTGAGCAAAAGTGTGCTTTATAAAACTCAGTTTTGTGTGATGTTTTGCATTAGGGAATTTGTGTTTTGGTGTCTAATCACCTAAGAGATTTGGTGTGTCTTTACCAAGACTTAGAGGTCTTGAGTTTAGAACGAGTTCTTGGTTGGGGCTAGATCATAAGAAAGTTTTTCCTGGCGATTGAAAGAGAGTCAAACCAAGAAAGTGGGTTCTTGGATTCAAGACAAGAGCATCTATGTGTTGCATTAGAAGTTTGCATGTAGCTATAATTTCTGTTCAATATTAGTGAAGAAAAATCTCCCGAGATCAGAAGGGGAGACTTGGATGTAGTTTTCAAGTGGACCCACAAATGAACCAGGATAAAATTTCCGTGTTGCAAGCTTTTTCTATCCCTAATCTCTTTATATTTCAAGTCTTATTACTGCATGATATTGGATGATATTTTGGATACTGTTAGGTTGCTGCATCTAGTTTAATTATGTATAAAAATATCTGCATTATCTATTTTTGAACATCGGTGACTTGTTGTGCAAGAAGCCTGTCTGCATCGTGTTGTGTTTGTATGCATTAATCAATTAAGGCCTGGAGTTAGTCGATTAACTCGGGCTTTTTTCATAATAGGGCTTTGGTGCGAAAAGCGGTAATTGATAACCGCTACACCTATTCAATCCCCCTTCTAGGTGTGTTTTGTCCACTCATAGTAACTGCAATGGTCTATCAGAAGAAATCGTGTGCTTAGGTTTAAAAGAAGTCTTTATTTGTTTACCCATTTGAAAAGCACTACATAGTTTGTCTTTAACAAACTTCTTTATGAGTTTATTCAAATCTTTCTTTATGAGTTTATTCAAATGCTCCATATGAATATGAGCAATTCTCCTATGCCAAAGCCATGCTTCATGATTATCATTAGCAACTAAACATGTTATTGGTAAAGAGGAGTCTATGTCAATCATATATATATTATTTATCCTCTTACCAATGAGTTTAGAGTTTTGAGAATTCTAACTTTCGATGATGCACTTATCCATGGAGAATATCACATGAAAGCCTTTGTCACATACTTGACTTATGCTTAGTAGGTTATGCTTGAGTCCTTCAACATAAAATACACCTTCTATAGTTGTTGAGGGTGGCTTGCAATTCTACCAACTCCAAGTATTTTTTATTTGTTGTTATCACCATATGTGACATAGCCTTTGTCCCTTGAAGTAAAGAAAAAGAACTTATTTCTATCGCCCGTCATGTGCTTTGAGTAGCCGTTGTACAAGTACCATAAGTTACAGGCGACTCTCAAATTATCCTGCAAAACAGGTTAAATTTTATTAGTACCCAATATTCTTTGGGTCCTACATGGTTAGTACCTTTCTCAACCCATCTATAATGACCTAGAGGTACACCATATTTTCTAATCATGCAAGTATTTGGTGTATGCCCATGGTATTTACAATGTGTACATGTGGATTGATGGTTATGTATCCTAGATTTATCGTTACTATGTTCAAATGCATGGATACTTAGTTTTTGAAAGTTTATCTTTGTTGACTACGGTGAAGGGTTCATATGGTCCTTCTTCAATTGTATTCCATATGTCCAAGTCTTGAGATGCTATGAAGATTCTCATTCTGATTTTCCAAACATCATAGCACTCTCCAACAAATCTTGGAGGGCAGTTGATGTTGGAACCATCTCCTAGGAATGATCTTGAGGCAATCTTCGATATAGGTTCAGATTTGAGAATAACTTACTCAAAACTAGCTTTGGTGCCAGTTGTAAGACTAAGATTGCAACTAAGATGGGGGGAGGTGAATTAGTTGACTTAAAAGTATGGCCACTTTTTCTGCAAAATCAAGAGTTAAGTGCAGCAGAAAAATTATGCAGAAAATTAACAACTAAAATTAAGAGATAACGGAGAAGAGAGTATACCGAGATTTCATACTGGTTCACCTTCTTGTCCACCGAAGGCTACGTCCAGTACTCTTGCAGCACAAGAGATTTCTTCACTAAATATTATGAGTTGTAATTACAATATCTCATCACGAGACCTCTATGTACCTTACACACTCACTAATAATTATGTCACTCTTGGAAAACATACTTTCCAAGTGACTCTATCCCCTTTCTTACCACACCCTTGTGAAAGAAAGATTTCTGAAATGTCAATGAAGAATTTACAACAATGGCAGGATTGCCTTTACATGTTTGGAATGTAATATCACTTGCAATCTGATAACTCTTTATATACTACGTATTAAAGCTCTTATAAGTTTGTAAAACTTTGAAAACACTTTACTTGAAGAAACTGAGAAAATTCACTTCGAAAGTTTAAGAACAAGTTGCAAAAAGTGAAGAAAATATTTCAGAGAATTTTCAGAATTATGTTTGCAAGTTTGTGAGAAAATTTATGACTTGATTCTGAGTTTCAATGCCTTTAAATAGACTTTCCAACCAACCATAACACCTATTTGAAATGGTAGGAATGGAATGAAACCATTTCGATTGGGATGAAAACCATTCATTTTGAAATCTGAAAACTGATGCAATAACTCTCATTAATGGATTACAGCCTTAGTAATCGATTACCCAAACTCTCTGTCCAACTGGGCATTTAAAATTTAATTAGAGTAATCGATTACAGTCTTGAGTAATCGATTACTCAATTTTGCTAAAATTGCGTAATCTGTTACTCACATACAGTAATCGATTACCCTACACAATTTTTGTTGGGTAACTAGTTTTCTCACTTATGTAACCTGTTACTTAGATAAAATAACCTGTTACACACTATTTTTGAAAATTGTTTTGTTTATACTTGAAGTGTTTCAATTTTCTTACAAAATAGTTTGAGCATTACTACTATTGTATATTCGAGAGTATAGGATAAAAGTACCTATTTAGACTTAGACTAATTTGTCTTAAAGTTTTGTCTTCTTTGTCTTCATAAGTATTCTTCATTTTCTTCTTTTTGGTGATGTTGGTATCTTCATCAAAATCGTGCTAAGGTTAGGAGCAAAGATCTTCTTCACATCATTGCTCACTCGAATCATATTTGATCCCAAAGTCTCTCCATTTGACCTGGGCATGTCTGTCAAAAATATCTATTTCAACATGAAATCTTCATCAAACACTACATCTCTACTCAACACCATTTTTATAGAATTTGGATCCTAGAACTTGAACTCCTTCACACTATTGGTATATCCAATGTAGATACACCTCTTTGACTTGGGATTAAGTTCAGATTGTTCATCACTAGGTACATTTACATAAGCATGGTGACCAAATATGTATAACATATTATAATTGACTAGGTTACTCATCCATACTTCTTCTACAACTTTACCATCCAATGAAGCCCGTCGTGATCTATTGATGATAGAACATGCCATACTAAGGCCTTTGCCCAAAATTCTTTGGAAAGTCCAGCATTCAGTCTCATACATTTTGCCCTCTCTATAAGAGTTCATTTTATCCTCTCTGCAACACCATTTTGTGAGGAGTTTTCTTCACTAAAAAGTGTCTCTGAATGTCATGTTCCTTATAGAATTTCTAAAACTATGAGTCATTATACTCCATACCATTGTCTGAACTTAGGTATTTGATTTTTTTACTAGTATGGTTCTCTAACCCTGCCTTCCAAAACTTGAACTTGGCACAGACATTTGACATTTGCTTCAGAAAATATACCTAGACTTATGCTTCAAGTATCCACTCATCTACACTATGATTTGATGATACATGTAGTAGATCACTTTCACTATTGTAACTAGAGTTATCTTTCTATGCAACATTTGCAAATGTAGATACTCCATCTTTCCCCACCACCTTGCTAGGACTAGATTCATTGGGACAATCCTTTTTGTAATGCCCGGTCTGTTTGCATTTAAAGCACTTTACGAGTGTTCTGCCCCTAGAATTTGTTCTTTTCCCTTTAGCAGGACCTCTTCTGCCTTGTCTCCACCCACACGTGACTCCTTTTCATATACAAATCATTACCCTGAGACCCTTCCCCTACATTTTATCTTCTTTGAGTGTGGGATAGAAGTGCAGATATAATCTCATCCAATTTGATTCAGTCTTTCTCACACGTCAATGGTGTCACCAAGTGTTCATAAGAATTTGGCAAAGAACATATTAATATTATTGCTTTGTCCTCATCATCAACTTTCACATCAAGTTTCTACAAGTCATTAATCACTTGATTAAAATTGTTGAGATGTTGTTGCAAATCAGTACCCTCCTGCATCTTCAGACCATACAGTCTATGTTTTAAATACAACTTATTTGTTAGAGACTTGGACATGAACCGCTTCTGTAATGTCTCTCATACCTCCTTTGGTGACATCAAATCCATAACATGATACATCATCTCATCTGATATACAGAGTAGTGTGGTTCTCGCAGCCTTCTCCTTCAACTCTTCCCAATTTAGTTGGTTCATACCATCTAGTTTATTCTAACACGGCGCCTTTGATAGATCATGTTGAGCCAACACATTCTTAACTCTCTTTTGCCACAATATGAAATTATCAATTCCATCAAACTTCCCATCTCGAATTTGGCACCTGAGTTAGAAGTCATGTGATACCAATTGTTGGGAACAAGCAAGCAATGAAATAGTAAAAGAGAATAGGGATAAGAGAATAGCATAGGAAATTTTGTAACAAGGTTCAGCCAATTGTGCCTATGCAACCGAGAGCGTTGAGAGGCTACCACTATGTATTAGAGAAATAGGATTTGTGTTTAGCTATTGTCCTCCTTGTTATATTAGGTTTACATAACATAAGTATATAGCATTCTACCTCAACCCCTTTGCATCAGCCCAAGCTCGTAACTTGTATTGTTGTTATCTAGAAAATATGAGCCATTGCATAACAAAATGGTTTCGAATTTCTCTATTATTTATATTTATGAAATTGGAAATATGATGTAAAAGCTATAAAGTATGAATAGTGAGGTTGTTGTATGTTCATGGAGAAGTTGACATTTCTCCATGGCATATGATTTCTAAATTTCTCTTATATCATGTTATGTATGAAAATTCTTAGCTACATTACTTTCTTGCTGAGATTGGTTTTATTATTCATCTATGTAATTTGGAAATCGATTATGAATGAAATGAATTTGATTTTCATGAATTATAATTGCTATGCCTAATACTTATTATGTGGTTGACGAATTGCCTAGTATGTTTTAGGAAACAAACTTAGTGATGAACTAAGTGATATGTGTTACTAGATATAGAGGCATATTTATGATTTATATTATTTAATTTTATAAATGTAGATGCTAGACATAGAGCTATTTAGTAAAGTGTTAGCATAGACAAAGACATTAGCGGCTAACACAATTGAGGTATAGACTAAACTCAACTCGTATGCATAGCTTGTTAGAAATAGAGGTGTGCATTTGAGTCATAATATTTGATATTGTGTGTAATGTCACTAGTCGTAGAGTTTTATAACATAAGTTGCTAAATCGAAAAAAGTATTAGCTTTTAGTGATTTTGAGGTCTAATATTGTTTAGTGGCATACTTGTTTTGTTTGCTTCATTGTTTGCCAACATTACTGAAATGAATATTAAATCAATCTCACATATAAATTTCAACATTGTTTATCATTACAACTTTTATATCCAAACCATCAACATTGAAAACCATTTGAAAGTTAGCTTATAATACTAACTTGATTATTTAAATGCTAGATTTAACAAGTCTTTGTAGATACGATAATTGTTAGAATTTTCCTTATGATTGGTGAAATACTAATCCTAAAATCTTGAATCTCATGATTCTCATACATAATATAAAAGAAGGATACAAAGTCTTATCTAAATCCATGTTCTCTATCTACTCGTTTGATATACTTTTTGAGAGAGTTTAGGTATGATGATTTTCCTCAACTAAATCATGAATTCCTTTTGGGACCTTCATTTTCTCTCTAGTGGGAGAGGTGAAAACTATTTTTGATTTTGTGTCTTAGGGACCATAACTGTTCCTTATGCGTTAACTTATAGGGTTCTCATTATCCCTTATAGGTCAACTGTTTGGGTATCCACTCATTAAGCTCATATTCTTTTCAGTTTTAGAAGTCTTATATGTTGTAAGTAATTAGATCACTTGTTTTGTAACACCCAAAATAAAAATTAGATATAATTGTAATAAATATATGATGCACACCTTAATTATAAATTTCTAACAACAATCCCTTACTCTTTTTACTTGTTTACGACTTTATAGGCAGTTTTTATACTCCTATTTATCGGTTAGCAGAATATCGAATGAATATGATAAAGTAAACTTGTAATGTAATACTTTTAAAAACATAAATAAAATTAAGTAAGATAATTACTTTCATATGTCTTTATAATTTGGTTGAATGCAAAAAGGATCATACAAAATATAATTTATCTCAAATAATTTATTAAACAATCATTTATATGCTTTTCTTCTCATGTTTCTTTTGTAAACAAATTTAACTAATTTCACACTTATTAGAAAAGTTAGTTAATAATTCATTAATTGTGTTGGATATTGTAATCTAATTTCAACATGTGGTACTTGTAAATTGTGTCAATTAAAATCTGTATTGAAAACAGGTAAATATAATTAAATTCGTTTATATTTGAGACTACAAAATGTTGATGTTTGTTATTATAATTGAAACTAGAGTGAACAAATAATAACTTCTTAAAATAAATTCACCAATTAAACATTTTTAAGTAGCTTTTATGTTAAATGAGATAAAATATAACTTCTAAACTCAGCGGTGATATTTTCTAATCTCACTCTAGAAAGTGATGGTTCTATCACTCTATGGCCCTTGCAAATAGGCATAGAAGGATAAGAGAAGCGAACATATATCTATATATATAGTCATACAGGTAGATACAATCTACAAACAGACAAGAGTGAATAAATGAGGGGTGATGTCTACAATGACCCACTCCCCGTAACAAATTTTATGCCTCTATGGTGCTCACTTTCTCTAACTGACTATCAATCCCAACTCTGAATCCACACAGCTGTCGGGGTTTTCAGATAAAGTTTTCCTTAAATTTCGGTAGATTTTAGGCGGTTGATAGCAACTTGGTGGATTGGGTTTGTGTTTATGTTCATCTAACACTGAACTTAAAATTTCATACCCAAATGTAGCGGGAATAAAAAATAGAATTTCATTCAACGCTGTATTGGATTTTAGATAATCTGAACCTGAACAGGAACCAAACATGTGTGAAATATGCTCCTTTTCTTTTCAATTGATGTTTTTTTGGAGTCATAATATGAAAATGTGGTAAAGGTGGAGAATTTAAAAAATAAAGTAATGAGAAGGTTGAGAGTTGAGTTTCACTCACTACAAATATTAACATACTAACATTATATATAAAAAGTAGATCTTTTAACCTTTAATATTATACATATGTTATTTATATATACAATATAATTCTGTAATTTGTTATTTGCTATATAAATGGATTTTGATTGTATTCGGGAGTAGGTATCACTTATACCAAACACGAACATGATATTTCAAATCTAGAAAAACCCAAACTCAAATAAAGTGGGTTTTCCTTGCTAATTTTTTGTTGGATTCGGATGAATACTTACATATTCGGTTAGGCTATCATCATTATTTCTCTCTGACCATGAAAATGGGAGGGCATTAATACGATTACGTAGCTAACCTAGTCAGTCTCTTATATGTGTTAAAATGTAACAAGATCTTTTTAACTTTTAATGTTATACATATGTTATTTATATATACAATATAATTCTATAATTTGTTATTTGCTATATTAATGGATTTTGATTGTATTCTGGACTAGGTATCACTTATACCAAACATGAACACAATATTTCAAATCTAGAAAAATCCAAACTCAAACAAAGTGGGTCTTCCTTGCTAAATTTTTGTTGGATTCGAATGAATACTCACATATTGAGATTAGGTTGTCATCATTATTTCTCTCTCACCATGAAAATGGGAGGGCATTAATACGATTATGTTGCTAACCTACTCAGTGTCTTATATGTGTTAAAATGTAACAAGATCTTGGTCCAATGGTTTAAGGTTATGTTAGATCTCTAGGATGACCAAAAATTTAAAGAGTTAGTTCTTGAGAGCGACACTTATTGAGAGGGACAACCATGAACCCTGAAAATGATTAATTTCTTACCCAAAAGATATGGAGATACCCTTGATATACCAAAAAAAAAAATATTTATGAGAATATAAGCTTGCTAAAGATTTATAGTTGATCTCTATGGTTTCAAATTTGTAACTTTATTTTTCAAAAATTATTAGAAGATAATTTTAACTGAATTATATATAACAATAAGAGTAACTTTGTTAGAAAGATGTTATTATAACATCAAAGTTTTATCCTCCTAGAAAGTTATCAAATTTATTCTTTAGTGGGAATCCACTTATTCCAAAAGTAAGTTTTTTAAACTTACTCTTCATCATAACCATCAATTCTATGGATATTTAATAGTTTAGATCTACTTACTGATTCAAATCATTGGATTTCCCTAGAATTAATGACTTGGATGAAGACTAAGTTTAAAAAACTTACTCTTGAATTAAATGGATCCCCTTTCTTTATTCTTTTTCATTAATAAACAAATGATAAATATAAGAGAAAAAATAAAATAAAAATGTTATATAGAAAATGTAAATTGTCTTATAAAAAGAACCACAAAACTTTTTTAGATGGTCTTCGTAATAAATATCAAAAGAATAAATTTGAGTTGTCTGGATAAATTTACAACAAAACTAATTGAAATTGGTTAAATAACTTAAAAACGTGTAATATTGTATTTATTTATTATTTTTGCTTCTAGTCCTCTACCTAAAATTCAGTAGGAATCCAACTAATAATGTCATGCTTAAAGAAACCATTTATTTACCAACTATGTTAGACGTAGTTGGTATCTCTTTATTTAATACTTGATAAATAAATACTCAAATAATTAATAAGAAATGTTTAGTAAATTTTGGAAGACTTTTTTTTGAAGAAGAGGATGATGAGAAAATTTTGTCTTGAAAGCTGGTGTTTCAATTGAAAGTCGGTTATCTTAGATGTAGTTGCTTTCTATGAATTATTTGTTGGAGAAATTACTCTCCATCCGAAATCCATAGAGCAAACACGGAAGTCCTTATGTGGCTTTGTTCCTATAACCTAATGTTTATGCTCATACATAAACCCAAATGGAACAACCATGGTCCAGACCGGAAAAAAACCCCAAATGAGTTCATGGTGAAGATGAAGAACATACCTTGTTGAGCCATTTCCGGAATCTCGAAGGTATGAGGGTGCGATGATCTTCCTGATGATAGAGCGCCGAATGGTTTTCCTTAGTTTCTCTCTAGAGGGGAATGAGATAAGCCTAAGTTCTTGAGAGTGTGTGATGTGTTCCGAGTCATGAGGAGAGTCCCTATCCTTATATCTTATGTGCCTTATGGATGAGTGTATAGTGTTATCCCATCATGGATAACACTATTCTCATCCTACCTTATTCTCCCCCACCTTTACACTTGAAAATCTGTTGCTCTACAAATGGGGACCATAACCCATAAAAGTAACCCCGTACTGGTTACTACTTTAGTTGTAATAATTCTGATTCAGTCCCTTCATCAAATCAGAAATTGCCTGAAGGTATCTACACTTATTATTATTTCATGACACATATGCCCTTAGCCACCAAATTAACTACTTAAGATCATTTTATATTTTGGCTAATTACATAATGGCCATAACACAATTATAGAATTATATTTGTGACCCATAAATTGTCAGAAATTCCAACAATCTCCCACTGGTCACACATATGAATCTCCATACGTGTTATCCTTAATGCGCGCTTAAATATTGCCATTATGACTTAGGCATACCCAAATTATCCCGTCCATTAGTCCTGTCTCCATATCGAATCACAGTGAACTTCGCCATATCAATCATGGCTAATTCAACAATGATCACCAACATTGACACAACTAAATGACATAGATACATCATGAAATGTGTAGCATGAAAATTACATGAATATGATCTGTACATGTCAATTTTCAACTGGTCCTACTTAACTTTAGTGAGATCCTTAACAATAACATAAAACCTTATTGTACAAAGTATAATGACAGAATACCAAACTGAATGACTAATCAACTGAAGTTTGAATACAATGTATTCTTACATAATACTGAAATTTCATAGAGCATAATAATAGTGTGCACTTTCTAACTCCCACTAAACCAAAATATCCTCACACTGTAGAACACCCATGTGAGCAGTATACTCATGAAAGACCTTGGGTGTGA
>NW_017723989.1:0-4085 GCF_001865875.1 Lupinus angustifolius | reverse complement strand
CAATCATGGAGTTAGTGCCTAAGTGTTCTATGGAAAACTATTCACTCTGTCCTTTCTCCTTAACAACTAGGAACTTAATGTCGATGTGTGTCGACTTTGCTGAACTCCTATTGTTGTTGGAGAACAACATGGCTGATTTATTGTCACAATATAACTTTAGTGGTCTTTCAATCTTTTCCATAATCCGCAGCCCAGTGACAAAATTTCTCAGCCATGATGACTGAAGTGATGCCTCATAACATGCTATATATTCCGCTGCCATGGTGGATGAAGCTACAAGGTTTTGCTTGACAGAACGCCAAGAAACCGCACCACCAGCTAACAGAAAAACATAGCCTGAAGTAGATCGTCTACTATCTTGGCATCCCGCAAAATCGGAGACAGAATACCCAATGATCTCTAATTGGTCTGATCTCCTATATGTGAGCATATAGTCTTTTGCCTTTAAGTAGCTCATGACCCTTTTGGCTGCTTTTCAATTGTCCATTCCTTGATTACTCATATATCTGCCTAAAACCCCAACTATGAACGCTATATCCGGACGCATACATACTTGAGCATACGTAAGGCTCCCTACAGCTGTTGCGTAAGGGATCTTTTGCATTTCCTGAATTTCTAGATTTTCTTTAGGGCACTGATTGAGACTAAATTTGTCTCCCTTAGCAACTGGAGTATCCATTACTTTGCAGTCCTACATGCCATATATGTTAAGTACCTTTTCTATATAGCTCTTTTGTGATAATCCAAGAATACCCCGAGATCTGTCTCGGTGTATCTGGATTCCTAATACAAATGAAGCTTCACCAAGATCCTTCATTTCAAAACTATTGGATAGAAATGTCTTGGTTTCTAACAAGGTACCCACATCATTAGTGGCAAGCAGTATGTCATCCACATACAAGAGCAAGAAAATATACTTGCTCCCACTGAACTTGTGATACACACAATCTTCAACTGAATTCATCTCAAAACCAAAAGAGAGAATCACCTCATGAAATTTGTGGTACCATTGACGAGACGCCTGTTTTAGCCCATAGATGGATTTTGTCAATTTGCAAACCATATTCTTTCGGTCTCCCGTTACAAAGTGTTCTGGTTGCACCATATAAATCTTTTCATTAATGTTTCCATTTAGAAAAGCTGTTTTGACATCCATCTGATGAAGCTCCAAATCATAATGTGCTACAAGAGCCATGATTGTCCTAAGAGAGTCTTTCGATGAAACCGGAGAGAAAGTCTCTTTATAGTCAATCCCTTCCTTCTGAGTAAAACCCTTAGCTACAAGACGTGCCTTATACCTCTCCACATTACCATTAGAATCCCGCTTGGTCTTAAAAATCCATTTGCAACCAATGGGTTTCTTACCTTCTGGTAATGGGACAAGTTCCCAAACTTTATTGTCTTGCATGGATTTATACTCCTCTTTCATTGCTTCAATCCACTTTTCCGAATTGGAACTTTGGATGGCTTCACGAACGTTTAATGGATCATTGTCCATTAAGCCATCACCCTCATGTTCCAAAAGAAAGCAAATGTAATCATCCGAAATTGCATTTCTCCTTTCTCTAGTGGATCTACGCAAAGCTATAGGCTCTTGCACCTCTTGTCCATGTTCCTGAGGGTTTTGAGTTTGTCCTTCATGAATTACTAACTCACCTTGAGCAGGGAAGGTTTCATCAACTATGTCCTGAGGAGGTTCCAAATTTGCTTCTTCAAAAGCAACCATATGAATCGCATCTGGAATAGATACAGATTCTTCCTCTAAGACAAAGTTTCTAACCTTATCTTCCCCCTCAAACTCAACATCCTCAAAGAACGTGGCTGTACCCGTCTCAAATATGGATTTCATACTTGGATCATAAAATTTATAGCCCCTTGATTTTTCAGAGTAACCAATAAAGTAACTACTCACTGTACGGGAGTCCAATTTCTTTTCATGAGGCCTATAAGGCCTTGCCTCAGCTGGACATCCCCACACATGAAAATGCTTCAGACTTGGCTTTCGCCCAGTCCAATGCTCATAAGGTGTTTTAGCAGTTGCCTTAGTTGGTACCCTATTAAGAATATAAGCTGCTGTCTTAAGTGCCTCTCCCCAGAGTGACTCTGGTAAGATAGAGTGATAAATCATACTCCTTACCATGTCCTTAAGAGTCCGGTTTCGTCTTCCAGACACATCGTTCATGCTAGGCAATCCTGGCATGGTGTACTGTGGGACTATACCACATTCCTCTAGGTATTTGGCAAAAGGCCCTGGACGTTGTTCACCTGAACCATCATATCTACCGTAGTATTCACCACCACGATCAGATCTAACGCACTTAATCCTTTTGCTGAGTTGATTTCCAACTTCAGCCTTAAAGGTTTTGAACACGTCCACCGATTGGGACTTTTCATGAATAAGAAAAATGTATGCATAACGAGAATAATCGTCTATGAATGATATGAAGTATCGTTGAACATTCCAGGAAGCCATAGGGAATGGCCCACAGATATCCACATGTATCAATTCTAAGACGTCCGACGCTCTATATGCACCATATTTCGATTGTTCGATTTGTTTTCCTTTTATGCATTTAACACAAACATTAAGGTTTGTGAAGTCAATGGAATCCAAAATCCCATCTGACACAAGACGCTCAATTCTCTTTTGAGAACTGTGACCTAGGCATTTGTGCCATAATGCACCTGAATTATTATTATCAATTTTACGCTTAGTACCACGTGATTCCACATTCAGGGTTTCGCTATAATCAGTTATGATATTCAACATATAAAGGTTGTCACTAAACATAAGTGAACCAGTTTCAATAACATTTGAATTTAAAGACAATTCAACAAAATTGTTTCCAAATGAACAACAATAACCAAATTTGTCCAAATAAGAAACATAAATCAAATTCCGTCTAAAAGATGGTACAACAAAGATGTCTTTCAAATCCAAATAGAAACCAGTACATAATAACAACCTAAAATGCCCTATAGCTTCCACTTCTACCGATTTCCCATCGCCAACATAGATGTATCTTTCAACATGATTAGGCTTTCGATAGCTCAGGCAACCCTGCATTGAAACACTGATGTTAGAAGTTGAACCGGAGTCTAACCACCAGGTGTTTCCAGGTACTGAAGTTAAATTGACCTCAGAACAAACCAAAGCAAGAAATGTACCTTTCTTAGCACGCCAGGCGTGATACTTTACACATTTCTTCTTTTGATGTCCATTTGCTTTGCAAAAGAAACAAACATCATCCTGCTTCTGTTTCTTTTGCACTGAACCCTTAGCAGCTTCATTCTTGGGCTCTGAAGTGATTTTCCTTTTGCCCTTGTCTTTAGAGGTACAAACATAATGGGCACTTTCAGTCCTTTCTCGCTTAAGCCTTTCCTCTTCTTACACACAAAATGAAATGAGCTCGTTCAGAGTCCATTTCTCCCTTTGACAGTTATAAGAAATCTTAAACAGACTGAATTGTGCAAGAAGAGAAAGTAAGACCAAATGAATGAGTAAGTCTTCCGACATCAAGCTTAAGGGCCTTAAGTTTTGAAACGATATTGGACATTCCCATAATGTATTCCCTTATGTTTCCCTTGCCTTGATACCTCATGGAAATCAAGTTCTGTAACAGAGTACTTGTTTCCGCCTTATCGCTATTTGCAAAGCGCTTTTCAATCTCAGCAAAGAAATCTTTGGCACTATTTATCTCATCTGAGATAGTACCCCTAAAGACCTCTGGAATGCCATGCTTAATGATCATTAGACTCATGCGATTAGAGCGATCCCACTTCTCATAATCCTTCCTCTCTTCAAAGGCACTGGATTCCACAGGAGAAGGGGGTTGCTCTACCCTCAATGCATAGTCCAGATCCATGCAACCAAGAACAGTTTCCATGTTCTCTTTCCAGTCCTTAAAATTTTCACCATTATGGACCGGAACCGAATTCAAATTTGCAGATATAGAAGCAATTGATGTAGCTGATTCAAATAAAAGACAAAATATTAAAATATGCTCACAACCAAAAATTATCATTGTGCTCAAAACAATAGTATGTCCAAATCAAGATACCTAGTGCACCATCAATATCAAGTC
>NW_017723988.1:0-22358 GCF_001865875.1 Lupinus angustifolius | reverse complement strand
CTAATACCGCATGAATGACCATACACACTTACATCCATTGTTCCTTATGAGTTATATCCATGAAAGAGGTCACTTTGGCGACATTTCACTTCATTTGGCTCACTTGAAACAATAGACAACCTTAACGGACAACCAAATAACAATTAAAATCAATGCACACAGATACCAAAGCCCCTTAAGCCTTATTGTACTCTCGCTTGAGCGAGGTACACTTTCCCTTGAGCGAGATACCCTCGCTTAAGCGCAATTGAAACAGATGCTACTGTTTGTCTCTCGCTTGAGCGAGACCTTCTCGCTTGAGCGAGCCTTATGTCGCCCATACACTCGCTTGGGTGAGCCGCCGCTTGAGCGAGGTACTCTCGCTTAAGCGCAATTAGAAGCCAACACTTCTTTTTAGCTCTCGCTTGGGCGAGCTACTCTTGCTCAGGCGAGATACTCTCGCTTGGGCGAGAGCACTATGACAGAAGACAAACAATGCGATTTCTGCATCAAGGTTCTTCGAAAAAACAGCAAAAAATTCAAGAACAAATAGCAGAAATCAACACTCAATCATTTCAAAACCTTTTGTTTCATATTGAAAAGCGTAAATGTTTTCTTAATCGATTCATAGCAGAAACAAAACACCAAAACCTTAAATCCAACCAGATTTGGGGAAGAAAAAACAAGAACCCTAATTTCACCCATGAATCAAAATGGGGTGGCTCTGATACCACTTGTTGGAGAAATTACTCTCCATCCGAAATCCATAGAGTAAACACGGAAGTTCTTATGACCATGACTTTGTTCCCATAACCTAATGTTTATGCCCACACATAAACTCAAATAGAACAACCATGGTCCAGACCGAAGAAAAACCCCAAATGAGTTCATGGTAAAGATGAAGAACATACCTTGTGGAGCCATTTCCAGAATCTCGAAGGTATGAGGGTGTGATGATCTTCCAGATGATAGAGCGTCGAATGGTTTTCCTTAGTTTCTCTCTAGAGGGGAATGAGAGAATCCTTAGTTCTTGAGAGTGTGTGTTGTGTTCCGATTCATGAGGAGAGTCCCTATCCTTATATCTTATGTGCCTTATGGATGAGTGTATGGTGTTATCCCATCATAGATAACACTATTCTCATCCTACGTTATTCTCCTCCACCTTTACACTTGAAAACCTGTTGCTATACAAATGGGGACCATAACCCATAAAAGTAACCCTGTAGTGGTTACTACTTTAGTTGCAATAATTCTGATTCACTCCCTTCATCAAATCAGAAATTGCCTAAATGTATCTACACTTATTATTATTTCATGACACATATACCCTTAGCCACCAAATTAATTACTTAAGATCATTTTATATTTTGGCTAATTACATAATGGCCATAACACAATTATAGAATTATATTTATGACCCATA
Source organism: Lupinus angustifolius (assembly GCF_001865875.1). NCBI lineage: Eukaryota > Viridiplantae > Streptophyta > Magnoliopsida > Fabales > Fabaceae > Lupinus > Lupinus angustifolius. The sequence goes on along the minus strand of NW_017723988.1, from coordinate 20,956 downwards.
AATTGTCAGAAATTCCAACACTATTGTGTCATGTTATAAGGAAATGGTAGTACTGAATTATAAAGATCGGTTATTTATTTCAGTTTTTCAGTTCTGTGTAAGACTATATATTAGCCTAGTCTGTTTTTTAATAGTAGCACTTTTCCTTAAAATTTCCACATCTTTTATAAAGCTCTTTCAATTGTCAACATTTGGTATAATAGCTTCATCACGATCCTGATTAAAATTAGAATCAGATGTCTTCTAGGTGTAAAAAACCTTGGTTTCAGAGAGTTTCTTTGTGCAGCCAACAATACCAAAGTTTGATGGGCATTATGATCATTAGGCGATGCACATGGAGAATTTCTTGAGTTTTGAGGAGTATTCGGGTCTGGTGAAAAATGGGATTCCTTCAGCATCAGAAGTAGAAAATTTTACATATGTACAAATAAAGAGTATTGATGATCAGAAATTGAAATACTTTAAGGCAAATAACTTTCTATTTGAAGTACTAGATTTTTTACTCCCTAAGACTATTTTAAAAAAGATACATCAAAGGATATATCGGACTCCTTCAAGCAGAAGTATCAAGGAACATCACAAGTCAAGCATACATAGTTACAAGTTGATCGAGGTCGTACCTGATGTAAATAATATAATAATTAAAAATTGTAATACTAGGAAGTGACTCTAGGTCATTTCGCAAGGATTATCTTTCAAGCAAAGATTCAAACACCTTATACTCAAACACAAGGGGTGTTTTTGTTGTTGGATGGTATGAAACATAAATCAATTTCAGAAACAGTAGTAAATGAACAATGTAATAAAATGGCTAAATCCCTTTGGTTTGTTTGTTCACAAATCAATCCTCGGTTTCAAAAGATTAATTTCATATTCCAACCATTATCTTCCTAATTTGCACACCTTCACAACTTAAGCATTTAACTAAGCAAAATTAGAATAACCATGGAACATTAACAAATTCACACAAACTAAGCGTTCCTGCACTAGAGAGTATATCATCTAAGCAAAGATAAGCTCACAAATCAGTTTCTAATAACGGGATTAAGCAAACCATATTCAGAAATAGGATAGACAAATCAATAGTAAAGACACTGAAAATTCATTAATACGAAACCTCAAGAGTTGTGATACATTACCAAACGAATTTAGTCTATAAGTTTAGCATTACATGGAAAAGGAAGAAAAACTAAAATGAAATGAAGAAGAAGTCTCAAAACCGAAAATGAGGGAAGAACAAGGAAACCATAGCAGAGTCAAAGAGGGAAAAAACGAAATTCTAAAGTGAGTGAATGTAAAGTGAGTGTCTATTTGGAGCGGGGAATCCGAAATTAACCCCTCCAAAACACGTAAAATGAAAATGGGCTTAAAACATGGACCCAAAACTAAAACCGAATTTACAAATAAAAAAAATCCTAAAATAAAAATACAATCTTCACTTCGACACATATCCTTCACTTTTATAATGCCCAAAATGACATCGGTGCCAAACATGATCTGAAAATGATAATGTTAGGTATCAGTGACAGAATACACCTAGAAGGGGGCAGGGGTTGAATAGGTGTCACAGTTCTCAAATACCGTTATTCCCACCAAAGCCCTATTCTGGAAAATCACCCAGTTAATTGATTAAAGAATGACCTTAATCGATTAAGTCGCACAGAAAAGACAGTTGATGAATGGTTTGATTGCACAACCACTCACCGATACGAAATTGTCTAAGAACTTGTCTAAGTAGATCAAACCCATACGAAATTGATAAATCTTTTCTTTATTCAAATTGATCTTGTCTCCTCAAGAATTTCTGAATACTTAGTTTAATTTTCTTGTTAATTTATTTATGTGAAAATCAAACCAAAAAACCAACAAAATATGTTTAACCCATTATTTGTGCATTGACATATTCATATGATTTATTTTATTAGGCAATTCATTGTGGTTCGACATAACCCTATACTATACTACAATTGAATCTTGAAAGATGTGTAAATTGTAAAATAGTAAAGTGTTATCAATAAATTTATTTGTTGAAAACACCTTTTAATATACAAAAGTGATGAAACTAACTTACTAACTTTTATTTATTGTTATTTACTTTCCGCATTTTATTTATTCTTTAATACCAACCTTCCTTAAGAAAGAAGTTTTGTTTGTTAATAAAATGAACCCGAAGGGAGTAAATAAATAAGGTCACTAAATTTATTATTCTTTTGTTCTTTATTTATTTGTTTTTAACAACTAACAATTCATCACTTTTGTACATTAGAATACCATTAAACCGATGCTGGAATTTATTCCACAAAACCGAGATGGTTTTCAAAGGTACTTAATAATTATGTAATAAGTAATTGCTTTGATACCATTGTACCGACATTAGAATTTATTCTATCAAAGCCGAGATAGGGCAAAGAAGGAATGACTTATTTACATGATTATTAAAGAAGTAAGTTGTAACTGGAATATTCTTGAAACCATTATACCGGCGTTGGAATTTATTTCAACAAAGCTGAGATGGTGAACAAAGAGTAAAACCGAGTTCTTTTACTTAATCAAAAAAAAAAGAACATTACACAAATGAGAGTATTAATTTGTCAACAAATTGACACTGCTGCCAAGACGATTTGTTCAGAGGAGAAAACTCTCAACAAAACATCGAAATACGCTTTCAACAAGGTTACCACATTATTGTTTATATCACTTATAACTTTGTTGAGTGGATGATCCTTCTTGGTATTCCACGTGATCGACAGGTCCTGATGCTCATCTTGGACAATTTGCTCTGCTTCTTCTTTATCCTGGTCCATGTCCTTAGAGTATGCTACTTCTAAAGCACCTGCAACATCATCAGAAAATACCTTTCTCTTCTCTTTTGGAGAAGATTCGTCAAAATGGACATGCACAAACTCTTCTACTTGCATTGAATATTTATTAAATACTTGATAAGCTTTATTATGCTGAATACCCTAAAAATATACCCTCATCAACTTTTCAATCAAATTTCCCTGAAGCTCTTTTTCCATTATTTAAGATAAAGCATTTACAACCAAAAGCTTGAAAATGAACAATATTAGGTTTTCGACCTTTTAAAAGTTCATAAGGAGTTTTTGAAAAAGTAAGCCTTAAGAGTATACAATTTATCACATAGCAAGCCGTATGCACTACACCAGCCCAAAAATATTGAGGAACCTTGCTTTCGTTCAGCATGGTTCTAGCAAGCTCCTTTTAGATTCGATTCTTCCTCTCAACAACTCCATTTTGTTGAGGGGTACGAGGGGCCAAAAATTGATGCATAATACCATATTTATCAAATTGATGGTTTTCAAATTCGCAACCATGATTGGATCGAATATATACAATCTTATGGTCCAATTGATTTTGGATTTGTTTGGCAAGGTTTTTGAAAGACTTGAATGCATCGCTCTTAGACGATAGAAATAATGTCCATTTGAATCTAAAGAAATCGTCAACAATTACTAAAGCATAAAAGCTACCACCAAAGCTCATAACCTGTGATGGTAACAAGTCCATGTGGATTGCGTACGAGAAGGCTCAAATTTTCATCATCCATATCTGAATCAGACTCATCATCCTCTTTCTCTTCTGTAGATTGAGACGTTGTAGCTTTGAGAGATATACTTTTCTTTTTGCGGTCTGATTCTTCGTGCATTGTCAAGCATCCAAGCTCCATCTCGAGCTCTTGAAGTTTTCCGAATAATGTCGCCAAAGGCATGGAGTCAAGATCCTTGGATTCCATGATAGTTGTTACTTTAGGTTGCCATCTCCTGTCAAGACAACATAAAATTTTATTAGTAAGTTCTTCTTCGGTAAAATATTTATCTAGAGCAACTAAATGGTTTACTATATGAGTGAATCGTTTTTGCATGTCACCGATAGATTCACTCGGTAACATATAAAAAAACTCATATTCATGTGTCAGGGCATTTAACCTGGCACACTTGACTTCACTAGTGCCTTCGTGAGTCACTTGTAAAGTGTCCCACATTTCTTTGACACTTTGGCACTGCGAAACCCGAAAGAACTCATCATAGGATAGGTCCGATGTGATGATGTTTTTGGCACGTAGGTTGTATTGAACCTTTTTACGTTCATCGTCGGTCCATAGACTTTTCAGTTTTTCTTTCAGTTCATCATCCACTAGATGTTGTGGAACGAAGGGCCCGTTGACTATGGATTCCCAAATATCTGAGTCAATGGCCTCTAGGAAAATTTTCATGGGGACATTCAAGTAGGCAAAACCTTCTCCATTGAATATGGGAGGGCGGTTAATGGATGCGCCATCACCGCCAAAGGGGTTGATGGAACCCATTTATTTTCCCTTAAGGATCACGCGTATGCAGTTGAGCTAGCACGTTGTACTAGCTCTGAAACCATTTGTTAGATATCAGTGACAGAATACACCTAGAAGGGGGCAGGGGTTGAATAGGTGTCACAGTTCTCAAATACCGTTATTCACACCAAAGTCGTATTCTGGAAAATCACCCAGTTAATCGATTAAAGAACTGCCTTAATCGATTAAGTCGCACAGAAAAGACAGTTGTTGAATGTCTTGATTGCACAACCACTCACCGATTATATAGAAATGACACAACAGATATATTTGAACAGAATTGATCTTTATATGGCAGAATTACAATATTCAAATTATCAGCTAAAATAGGTAATTAAAGCAACTTGAAAAAGTAAAGCGATATGGGTAAGAAACAGCCTACAACAAGGTTTTTATACTGGTTCGTTTTTCGGTCCATTGCAAAACTACATCCAGTCCTCCCCTTCCGATCTCGGGAGATTTTCTTCATTAAAACTGAAACAAATGTACATTACATACACACTTCTAATTACAAGACCTTGGATGCTACCTTCTTGAGTTCCCAGAACGCCTACCTTGGTTTGACAACACTAATCGCCTAGGAAAACCTTTCCTATGATCTAGCCCCAACCAAGAGTATGTTCTAAACTCAAGACCTCTAAGTCTTGGTGAAGACTCACAGAATCTCGTTGGTGGTAAGACACCAAGAGACAACTTTCCTTATGACAAAACAACCCAAAATCAGAGTATTATGAAGCACAATATGACTCAAATATTAAAATTAAGAACAAACTATAAACCCTATACAAATCTCACAAATTATCAAGAATATGTATAAGATCAGAATCATGAAGAAACATGTAATTTCTACCCTATGAAATCTCTAAAAGAAATGAAAGAATCATTCAAGAAAAGATAGAATGATGAACATATTTAATCACATCTAATGAATGAAATTTTAATCCCTAAGTATGATACTATCTCTCACTATTCTCACATGCAATTGTCTCTTCCTATATGACATACAATGAACACGAAAATATGAAACTTAGCAATTCTAAAAATGAATGAATGTATAAAGTATGGTGTAAAATCACAGTTTATATAGAAAAGTTGTTTAGTATTCAGTTAAACGATTAAGTGCCCTTTTAATCAATTAACGGGCTGTTGAGAATAACCGAATTCTGTTTTTGAGTTATCTATTAAAACTGATTTCACTTTAATCGATTAATGCCTTGCTTAATTGACTAACTAGCATATTTTTAGTTAAGAGATTAAATGATAAACTTCCTATATGTTATGCTTACCAACTATACATGTTTTACCATTATGTTTTGCCTAAAATGCATAAGTAACATGTATGATTAATGATGAACATATAATAATCAAGAGGGCCTGTCTCATGTAAATGATATGGTAGTTTTTAGAACTTGTGAGATTTGAATCAAGGTTTACCTAACCTAGACTCAATAACTAAGACACATATCTAAAACTCTAGTTTAGACATGAAGCTCTTGAGTCCTTGGCATGTTAATTTGTTGGGGTATCTTTAAGCTTTCACTAATTCTTTTGTCTTCATCCAAACATAGGCAAGCTAATAGTGCTATGTTGACACTTTGCACTTTCAATCTCCCCCTTTTTGATAATGAAAACTCCACTCCAAATTTTGTTTTGATGCATAACTTGAAGATGGTCATAGGATGCATGGTTGTTGATTTCGAAGTTAAAGCGCATAGCTGGACAACGGAAGCTGAATTTTATTTGCAACCTGCAAACATGAAACAACAAAGCAAACTTTCTCCCCCTTATGACATTATCAAAAAGATAAACTAAATGAATTTTGGTCAAAACTAAGAAGATTTATATAGTAAACTCAAACTGTAATTAATCAATTAATATTGGGAATGTAATTAATCAACCAGTTGAAGGAAAAATTGAATACGTGCACATGTTGATTAGCAATTAATCATTTAAATGAACATGTTAATAGTGCTATCCTGACACTTTGCACTTTCAGATAATAGATTTAATGAGGCCAAATAATCCCAAATTAACTAATGTTAGGAATATTAGTCCAATAAAGTCTAAAACGCTAAACCATGTGATACAAAGTCAATTAGGCACCAAGATTCATCAATCATGCTAGATTAAGATTACGAATAATGTGTAATATATTGCTCATCAAATACTCACACACATAACCTTTTGCACAAAAATGCATGGATTCATACTACGAGATATCATGACTTAAGTGAAAGAAAGTATGAGAGAAAATGCCCAAACCTAAGTAAAACCAAAAAATCAAAGAAAATCATGCATCAACATAAACCTACAACCTATAATAGTCTCCCCATACTTAAACTACACATTTTCCCAATGTAGCACAATCATAATATTCAGACAAACATATCAATCAATGGAATTGGACAAGTGCAATAAAAAGTAGAGAATGAGAAAAAGAAAAACTCCCTGGTTCATGGAGGAAAGAAATCAAACTCCATATTCAGCTTGTTAACTTCTCGAGCAAGGACAACTCCCAAAGCATAAGAAAAAACATCATTCATCAGCTCGGAAGGGGGTGTCCACTCGGGTGGCTGCAAAATAAATGGAAACAAACTAACAACCTACACCTGAACATGTAAATGAAATTGTTGTATGATTCATGCAACAGCTAGGTTAGCATCTGACTCTATAGCACTTGAATCAACAACAATATTAAAAATTCATCAATACATGTAGTGCACAATTCAGAATCAGTACATGCCGCATGACAAGTGTATAGGTTAGTGCAACCTGAATCAACATCAATGTCCAAAAACTCGTCAACACAAGAACTACATATTTCAAACTTAGTGCATGTATGACAAGTTTGTGAGTCTATGAATAATGGAACATCAAAATTATGAAGAAAAATGGAGAGAAGCTTATTAGTGAACCCATCAACCACATCAATGTGAAACACGAGTGGTCCTCAGATGGATGTTTTAAAACATCAAAAATTTAAACCGAGTCACTTTATCACCAAATTCCATAGAAAGTGTTCCAAAATGAACATCTATATTAGTTCGGGCTGTTCTTAAAAATGGTCTCCCCAAAATGATAGGAACTGTGTTACGATATGATCTCTCTTCCATATCAAGTACGTAAAATTCAGAAGGGAAAATAAGTGGATCAACCCAAACCTATACATCCTCTATCAAACCAGCAAGATAGGCAGTACTCCTATTCGCCAATTGAATCACTATCTCGGTAGGTTGCATAGGTCCAAGTGAAAGAGACTTAAAAACAGTCATAGGCATAACATTAATTGAAGCTCCTAAATCTAGCATGGAATTTTCAAATTTCTATTTACCTATGATGCAAGGTATAGTAAATGTACATGGCTCCTTACAATTTTAAGGAATGTGAGGAACATGTTTACTTATGAGTGTCGGGACATTTCTTCCCATGTTGATCTTCTCATTACCATTTAGCCTCCTCTTGTGAGTACACAAATCCTTTAGAAACTTGGCATATTTTGGGATTTGCTTGATGGCATTAAGTCGAGGTATGTCCACCTCCATTTTTCTAAATGTCTCAAAGAGTTCTTTGTCTACCTCTTTTCCATATTTTCCATCTTCTTGCTGGTGATGATTTTTGGTGAAAATGGAAGAGGAATATAAAATTGTGGTTTCACAGCACTTGAAGAAGGTTGATTTGCATGAATTTTGTTCTTAGTCAGCCTCTTTGTTGCAATTATATCATTTTCTTTTCGAAGGTTTGGATCTGGTGTAGGTATATGTACTTCAATCTACTTGCCCGAGCTTAGGGTGATGGCACTCACATTCGCATGATTGATAACAATTTGGGAAGGTAGCTTGTCAGAATTTTAAAATTGTAGTGTATTCAATGAAGTAGCCATCTCTCCTGTCCATGTGGTTAAATTTTGAATGGAGATCTCTTGTCTCTGAATGGAAGCTCTAGTCTGTTGATGGAATTGCATATTCTGCAATGTCATTTTCCTTACCAATTCTTCTAATGAAGGTTCACTAGGTGCAGGAGCAAGATTACTATTCACTTATTGTTGCCTCTGCGGTTAGATTGGAGGAGGCAAATATGGTCTATTTTGTGCAACATTATTGTTCTGAAATGATCGTCCTACTTGAGGTTGTGAAGGATCAGACCATTTAAGATTCGAATGATTCCTCCAACCAAGGTTGTATCTGCTTCATGAAGGATCATAATTATGTTACTGTTGTTTGGGTATGTTGTTGTAAATATTTGAAGCATAAGCCTTAGGATGGTCACCAGTTTTGGGCTCCAAACGAGAAGGGCAAACATTGAGATAATGTTCAGTTGTCGTTCAAATGCCATAAACTCGGGCTGCAAGTGGAGGTTTCTGTTGATTCATGACAAGCTGAGTGACCAAGGTGGCAAGGGTGTCAATTTCTTTCTCAAGTTTATTTTGTCTCACTGAATTTGTCCCAACATCATGGACACATCTAACAACTATAACATTACTACTCCTTGCACTAAACTGTTGAGAGTTGGAATATATCTTCTTAATCAAACCTCTAGCCTCTAAGGGGGTCCTATCTCCAAGTGCACCACCACTAGCAGCACCAATGATATTCATCTCCATGTTATTTAGACCCTCATAGAAATATTGCAGGAGGAGTTGTTCAAAGATCTAATGATGGGGGAAGCTTGCACATAGCCTCTTGAATCTCTCCCATAATCATATAAACCTTCTACATATAGTTGTCTGATTCCAGAAATATGTTTTTTGATTGCAGTGGCTCTAGAGGCAGGAAATAATTTTTCAAGGAAGATTCTCGTTAGGTCATCCCAACTAGTAATGGAACCAGGGGCCAAGTAATACAGTCAATATTTTCCAGGGCCCTCAAGTGAGTGTGGGAATACCTTCAAACATATGTGATCCTCCTGGACATCACGAGGTTTCATGGTGGAACATACAATGTGGAACTCCTTAAGATTCTTATGAGGATATTCACCTACAAGTCCATGAAACATCGGCAACAAATGGATTAGTCCAGTTTTGAGCACATATACATATCCTCATTGAGATACTGGATACACAAGCTTTTTTATGTGAAATCAGATGCATCTGGCTCCCTTAATGTCCTCTCACATGGGATTGGAGGTGGTTCAGCCATATTTTCCGAGTATGCAACAGGATGCACAGAAATAGCATAATGCACAGATTAACACTATGATGAAAAGAATCACTATCTAAATTTAAATTTCCTACATTTCTAACCGACCTATGAAATTTTCGATCAATTTTAGGATTTATTGGATGCAAAAAGTCTGGATTTCCCCTAGTCATGCACTAAATGCAACAATAACAACCATGTTGGGCCATAAGGGAAATGCATGTTAAATTTTAGTGATCAACCAAAACATTACATCAATAAAATCCTAATACCATAGGAAACATCCACAAAAGTTTCAAGACAAAACTCAAAGCCTAACTAATTTAACCAAAAATATAACAAAATCAAAACAATTGGAATATAAAACTTGTAAAATAAGAAAGAAATAGTAAAAAGACTCTTTTTTGGATTTTCAAGGTGGATTCTATAGACGTAGTGTGTAGAGAATGAATCCTTGGATTTTTCTACTCCAAATACATATATAATATGTCCAATTCTAATTAACGGTTCACAAGTTATCCAAAAATAGAAAATCAAGAGCAAAACTATTCACTACTTGTTTGTATCTCACAACCAGCAGCAAGGTGACTAACTATGATGCATCCAGTATTCAATATGTGAGGAAAGAAGTATGAAAACAAATTTTCATGCAAAAATTCCAACAACAACTATATTAACCAACATACACTAAAATCAACCAACAAGCAAATGGCTAAACAAGACATCATATAGTGAACAGAATAGGTAGTTTTTGAAACCAAAACAGAATGGTTTTTCTAAGACACACACTAAACTCTACAAAGAATCTTTGACAAGAACTGATAATCCCCGGAAGCAAGGCCAAATTCGATCGAGGTCGTACCCGATGCAAATAATATAACAATTAAAAACTCCAATACTAGGAAGTGACTCCTAGGTCGTTTCCTAAGGGTTATCTTTCAAAAAATGATTCAAAAACCTTATACTCACACGCAAAAGGGGGTTTTTGTTTTTGGATGGTATGAATCATAAATCAATTTTTAGAAATAATAATGAATAAGCATTGTAATAAAATGGCTAAATCTCTTTGGTTCGTTTGTTCATAACTCAATCCTAGGTTTCAAAAGATTAATTTCATATTCCAACCATTATCTTCCTAATTTGCAGAGCTTCACAACTTAAGCATTTAACTAAGCGAAATCAGAATAGTCATGGAACATTAACAAAGTCACACAAACTAAGCATTCATGCACTTGATAGTAAATCAACTAAGCGAAGATAAACTCACAAATTAGTTTCTAACAATGAGATTAAGCAAACCATATTCGGAAATAGGATAGAGAAATCAATAGTAAAGAAACCGAAAATGCATTAATATAAAACCTCACGAGTTGTGATACATTACCAAATAAATTTAGTCTACAACTTTACCCTTCTATGGAAGCAAAACCGAAATGAAATGAAGAAGTCTCAAAATTGAAAATGAAGGAAGAACAAGGAAACCCTATCAGAGCCAAAGAGGGAAAAAACAAATTTCTAAAGTGAGTGAATGTAAAGTGAGTGTCTGTTTGGAGTGGGGAATCCGAATTTAACCCCTCCAAAACACATAAAACGAAAATGGGCTTAAAACATGAGCCCAAAACTAAAATTGAATTTACAAATAAAAAACTCCTAAAAATTAAATCTTCACTTCAACACATATCATCCACTTCCATAATGCCCAAAATGCCATTGGCGCCAAATATGATCTGAAAATGATAAATAGATTTAATGAGGCCAAATAATCCCAAATTAACTCATTTTTTATTAGTACAATAAAGTCTAAAACACTAAACCATGTGAAACAAATCAATTAGGCACCAAAAAACATCAATCATGCTAGATCAAGGTTATGAATAGTGTTTATTATATTTCTCATCACATGCTCTAAGAAAAGAGTTTCAAATTCTTCATATGAAGGAAGGAGAATTTTTTAATGATTATTTTGCTCAGACACTTACCATATATGGCCAACAAAATGAAAGTTAATAATGAAAAAAACAAAGATGTTGTTATAGTTGAAAAAATTATGAGATCCATGACTCCCAAGTTTAATTATGTTGTATATTTCATTGAGGAATCCAAGGATACAGACACTTTGTCCATTGATGAATTGCAAAGTAGTTTGGTTGTTCATGAACAACGCATGAATTTTCATGTTGAAGAAGAACATGATTTGACGAGTACTCATGGAGATTCATATGCATTTAGGGGTCATGGCCGTGTAGGTTTTGAATGACAAGGACGAGGACGAAACATACAAATATTCGACAAATTCATGGTGGAGTGCTATAATTGTCATCAACTTAGGCATTTTAGATGGGAATGCTCAACCCAAAAGAAGGAGCCTAACCATATAGAGAATGTAGAAGAAATATTGTTGATGGCCTACATGGATATGAGCAAGGCTAATGAAGAAGTTGTGTGGTATCTTGATTCTGGAGGTAGCAATCACATTTGCGAGAAGAAGGAATACTTTGCTAATCTTGATGAAAATTACAAAGATTTTGTCAAGTTGGAAAGCAGTTCCACCATGTTTGTGACTGGAAAATGTAATACAAGGTTAAACATGAATGACATAATATATATTGTTATTTTAGTATTCTTTGTACCCACATTGAAAAATAACTTACTAAATGTTGGGCAATTGCAAGAATAGGGTCTTAGTATTTTGTTTCAAGAAAGAAAGTGCAAAGTTTTATATCCTAAAGGTCGATTGATCATGGAAACTGGAATATCTTCAAATTGAATGTTCATGTTACATGTCATATCTCAATTTACAAAATCCACTTGCTTTCACACGGTTATAGAAAATATAATACATCTTTGGCATTGTAGATATGGGCATTCAAGTTTTCAAAATTTAAATACACTTAAGTAGAAGAATATGATAAATGGCTTACCAAAATTGAAGTCAAGAGTAAGTCTGTGGAAGAATTGTTTATTAGGGAAGCAATCAAGGAATTCATTCCTAAAGAAGAACAATTGGAGGGCTACACAAATTCTAAAATTAATACATGCTGATATTTATGGACCTACCCAACCTATCTCTAATAGTAGAAGGAGATATTTGATCACTTTTATTGATGATTTCAATAGAAAAACATGGATTTATTTCTTGACATAAATATCAGAAGCATTTTATGTTTTCAAGAATTTATGATTCATTTTGAGAAGGAAGAAAATTCATTTATCAAAGGTCTTTGCACTAATCGTGGGGGAGAATTGACAATTGACAAAGAATAATTCACCAAATTCCTCAAATTTTCAAAGGTCTATGCAATTATCAAAGGTCTTTGCACATCACAATAATTCACCAAATTTTATTGTGTAAATGTTATATAGAGGCAATTGACAAAAATAGTACCATTATGAGGTTGAGGGACAAAAAATAGTATCGTGATGTACATGGTTTCAAGCATGCTCTTGAAGAAGAAAATGCCCAAACATTTCTAGCCTAGAGCTGTCAATTGATATGTCCATGGCTTCAATCAGAATCCAATGTTAGACTGTTGGAACTTGGTTTGTGGAAAGCTATTAGTGGGAACTTTTGAATGTGATATCTAAAAAACTCCTAAATCCCACGTAGAAGATTTTAGAAAAAACAACTCCCAAGTCCAAGATTGGAGAGATGGAGAACTTGGAAAAAATCCTATGTTATAAATAGAAGAATCCCCCTTTATATTTTCTTACCCCAAGTTGAATGCGTTTTCATTCAAAAATTTCTTTCTCCCTCATATTTTCCACCGATGCATTTCCTACAAACTTCTCCCAATTTCTTTCTGTGGTACTGAGAATTGGCACAAGTAGCCAAATTGTGGAAATTTGAGAACTAACACTGGTAGTCAATATTGAGGAAAAATAATTGGCACAGGTAGCCATATTGTGGGCATTTCGAGAACTGACACTGATAGTTAGTATTGAGGGAAAAGAATTGGCACAAGCAGCCATTTTGTGGGAATTTTGAGAACTGACACTAGTAGTTAATATTGTGGGAAAAGAATTGGCACGAGTAGCCATATTGTGAATATTTCGAGAACTGGCACTGGTAACCACATTGTGGTGGGTGTTTTCAAGATTGGTTCTTATAGTGCAGTAAGAATTTGATAACAGAGATCTGAGATGTCTTATCCTGAGGACGACGTGGTTGATAGTTTGCTTGCACATTTTGGGTTGTGCCCCGAAACGTCCTAAAGAGAGCGACCTGGTCATGACTTAGCCAGTAAGTATTATTTCATGTCATTTATAATTTTTGCAAGTTACAGTAACAACATGTGAGAAACAATATGTGAGAAACAATATGCTAGAAGAAGTATGGAGTAGAGTCAAACATCCAATTAAGTATTTCAAAGCTTTTGTATGTCTTTCTCATGTTCATATGCCTCATGCTAAAAGAACTAAGCTAGATGACAAAAGCTTCTATTGTGTTTTGTTGGGGGTTAGTGGACTATTAAAAGCGTACATGCTTTATGATCCATTTTTACAAAGGATCATAATAAGCATGGATTTTATTTTGAAGAAGATAAGGGTTGGGATTGGGATAAGAAATATGAAGAATATATCTTATGTGATTTATATTGGGGTGATAAGGATGTGGAAGATTTAGTGGGGGAAGAAAATGAGGAAGTAGATGAATCTGATCACAATATTGACATGGAAGAAGAGGACAATATTCCTTGTGATTCTATGGTAGAAGAAAATCCAAATCAACAAAGGTGAAGTTCATTTAGCCATCTTTGCAGGTGGTTATGTTGACCCTACTTATTTTGATGATACAGTTAAAATTGAAAAAATAGTGAAAATCCATGGAAGTCGAGATGGAAGCAATAAAGAGAAAGGACACATGAGGGTTGATGGAATTGCCTGAAGGAGCAAATAAAGTTGGAGCGAAGTAGGTTTATAAAACTAAATTCAATGAGAATGTAGAAGTGGAAAAATACAATGCCAGACTCATAGTGAAGGGGTATGCACAAAAGCATGAGGTGGATAATACATAAGTATTTGCACTAGTGGCTCATATGGAGACAATTCGTTTACTGGTAGCACTTGCAACTCAAAATGGATGGATAATTGATCAACCTTATGCAAAATTAACATTTTTAAATGAAGAGTTGAATGAAATAGTATATGTGGATCAGCCTTTTGGTTATGCATAGAAATGGAATGATCATAAAGTTTACAAGTTCAAGAAGGCTCTTTATGGGCTTAAGCAAGCACCATATGTTTGGTACAGTCATATAGAAACATACTTTCTAAAGGAAGGTTTTGAGAAGTGTGACTACAAGCATACTTTGCTTGTAAAAAAAAGATCTTGGTAAAATGCAATACTTTCTTCGTCTTAAAGTGTTACAACAACCAGAAAGCATTTTCTTGTGTCAAAAGAAATACGCATTAGAGATGCTGCAAAGGTTTGGAATTGATAGAAGTAAGGTTGTGCACAATCTAATTGCTCCTGATATTAAACTCACAAAAGATGAATCTAGTGTAAAGGTGGATAAGATTTACAATAAACAAATGTGGGAAGTCTTATGAATCTAACATATACTCAACCCAATATGATGTTTGTAGTGAATGTAATTAGTATGTATATGGAGAATCCTACTGACCTACATTTAGAAGTGGACAAAAGGGTGATGAGATATTTAAAGGGAACAACTCAGTTGGAATTTTCTATAAGAATGGTGGAAACAATGAGTTTCTTGTTTACAATGTCAATGATTATGTTGAGGATTTCGATGATAAAAAAAGTAATCAGAGTTACGTTTTCTTATTGTGTTTAGGAATTGTTTCTTGGTCATCAAGGAAACAACCAATACTGAGTCTACCAATTATAGAACTTGAGTTTATAGGTCTAGCTTTGTGTGCATGCCAAGCCATATGGTTGAAGAAGTGATGTAAACCCTCCTAGGGCAACCTTTGATCCCAAGGGCAAGAGAAGTCATGATGGTCCTACAACTATGGCCAAGGCCAAGGCAGGGGCCCTTAAAGTATCAAAGGACACAATTGACCCATGAGAGGGTATGTGAGAAGGACATTATGTCCTTAGGTTATGTTCCAACTTAGGATAATTTTTAGTTGCATTGAATTAAATAAATGAGACTTTCATTCTCATATAGTCTTAGGAGTTTAATTTATTTGATGTAAAAAATGTGAGAATTTAATTCATGTAATGTGGGCTGAGATTCATATGTAACATGGTCTAGATGCATGACCAAGTAGTTCACCTAGGTGCAAGGGTAACTTGTCACAGCTAAGGCAACACGACTACAATGATGGAATGGTAAGGCTTAGAGATAAAGAAGGAGATTTAATGAAATATCTATGCATAAATCAGGTTGGAATCAATCCACACGGTTGAGAAAAGATTTGCCTATTTCAAATTGATCAAATCTAATCTATCTTCAAGCAACACGATTGGAGAAATTCAAGGGAAAGCTATCATCATTTTGGTTGGCCAAAAGAGATAAAACTAAGCTAAAAAGGGGAAGATATCTTCAATATGGTTTGTTGAGGAGATAATCTATTTCCTATCAACAAAAATTAGATTAGATTCAAATCCCTTAAAAATAGGATCAAGCCACCACAACTCAACCAAAAAAGGGGCGTGTGATAATCAAGGACCAAGGTTGGCCAAGTGATCAAAGCATCATCTAGTTTCGGTCAAGGCAAGCATGCTTATTCAAGACCGAGTCACTCATTATGGTTGCAACCATTATTTACATGATTTGAATTAGGACTTACATTATTATTTCATATTTATTCTTAGCCTAAGTTTTAATTAGGATTTTTCATTATGCAAGACATTTAGATTGCCTATTTATGTAATTGAATTGTCATTAATAAAGTTAAGTTTATTTTGGATTAAAATTTGTGTGTTTTAGTTTAGCAAGTTCTCCTAAAAACCTAGGTTGGTCGTGGCCACCATCAACAAGTTCTTATCAAGCTTCCTTGCTTGTGGCAAACCTCATAGCTTATCAAGCTTCCATGCTTGTGGCGCTTTCCCCTTCCATTCTTTTCCACCTTCACTCATCATAACCTTCCAACCGAGATCACTCCTACCATTCACAATCCAACCGAGACTAATCAAACCCTAATTCCCATACTCCAACTGAATCAACCCTACATACATTACCTCATCCAAAAAGCCACAAACCGAACCAAAACAACATAAAACCCTAGTTTTTACTCAAAACTAAATTGGACTATAACAAGCAAAAGACTTCAAGCTAAAATGATCCTTAAATCAAAGACACCCCCTTGAGGTTTTCATCAAGTGGTCATTAGAGCTAATTTTAGCTTGCTCAATGTCAAGTCTAGAGAGGAGTCCTACCATATCACCAAGGTCAGGCTCTATGACCTTGAGGTTTCAAAACATGATGGATGCCTAATTCCATTATGATAGGAGGCTCTATGACCTTGAGGTTTCAAAACATGAGAATCCATTATGATATGAGGCTGGATGAGAGGCATGGAAATATAAATGGCCATGAGAGAAGAAAAAGAAGAAGAAGGCCTAGAAGAGAGGAGAGGCCTAAACATAAAAGTCATGAGGGCAGACATGAATCCTCAAGTGCCTATGATAGTGAGAGGAGAAGGAGGCATGGAGATCACACCCATTGCAACCCTGGTCGTGGCCATGCTAGTCCAATCCATGGACAAAGAAGGAGACATGAGGGTCATGGCAGCCCTAGCTGTGGTCATGCTGGCCCAATCCATGGGCAAAGGAGGCAAAGAGAGGGTGCAAGTACAAGCCCTAATAGTGAACATAGAGATCTGGATGGTGTTAAAGTAAAGGTCCCTAGCTTTTTTGGTATGAGTGATCCAGAGGCCTACTTGGCATGGGAATTAAAGATGGAACAAGTCTTTAATTGCCATGACTATTCAAAGGCAAAGAAAGTCAAGGTGGCAGCCCTTGAATTTCAAGAGTATTCTATGGTTTGGTGGGATCAACACCAAAAGGATAGAGTGAGATGTGGAGATGTAGCCATTGATACATGGGCCGAAATGAAGAGAGCAACGAGGAGGAGGTTTGTGCCTCGTTGTTATCACAGGGATGTTCATAAAAAGCTATAGAGCAGAGGCGGATGATTATAGGGGCAGGTGGGGGCTGCTGCCCCCTCTGAATTTTTGCACACAAGAACATATTTGTTGTTCCACAAAATATGTCAATCCATGTGATACTTGAAAAATACTTAATTATTAAACTTTTAAATTATAAAATACATTTTCTCAACCAATCATAACAAGTGACACATAGATTAATGCATTTTTTTGAAACAACACGTACACTCACTTACCTACGCCCAAATGTATTTTTATGAAGTAAATCATTGAAGCTCACATTCTTTTAATTTCTACCTTGATAAATAAATGTAGTCTAACTTGTTTGTCATTCTAAAAATTATACATAAATGGATCTAATTCTTTTACATGTGTAGATGATGATGTTGCTTATAATATATGACTTCATTTGAGTTTGAAAATACTTTACACATAATGAAAGAGATTATGTATGTATTGATAATATATATCATAAAAATTCATTTAATATTAATAATATATGTATTTTTGTCCAACAATTATATGCTATGGATTTTAATGAGCAAGAGAGAAGATTAGTTTGAGATGTCAATTTCAACATTTTATTCTTGGTGTTATTAAGTCATTCAAGTTTGAAAAACTCTCAACCATATGTTGTTAGTCATGTCTTGTTTTATCAAATTGTTCGTCTTATCTTAACTATTGTGGTTCGGTTAACATAAATATCATTTTCAACAATGAAAACAACCAAACAAAATTAGGTAGGAAAATAGAAGATGAATTTATTGCATACAACATAGTGATTAATATTGAAAAGGAAATAAATAAATTTTTTACCACATGTGTAATTAATTAATGTGTAATTAAATATTATTGTCCCTCCTAACGTTTAAGTTAAGATCCGCCACTGTATGTAACACTGTATATTAGCCAAGTTACTTCTTGAATGGTATTCATTGTTCTTTACAATTTACATAATATTAAGCTCTTTTATTTCTCAATATTAACATACCAAAAAACAATAGAGTTAGTTTTCCAATAAAAAAATCATCTTTATAATTTATAAACAATGTCTTGAAGATATTAGTTTTTTTTCTTCTTTTTACCCAATTGGAAACAAACAGAAAACTAAGGTGCATAACAAAGTTATGGTCACTTTTGGATTACACTATTTTTAAATATAGGATCTAGACTAGGGAGTTAGTTATAGATTCTGGGATACAAAAATAATTTTTTTTATTTTTTCATCTTAATAATTAATTTTATTAATAAAATAAATTAAAGGTATAAAATCCATGTAATTAGCTACAATATTTTTTATTATGGGTGGACAATGTGTTAATATCTTCTCATATCCATAATCGACTATCATACTTAACACTATTGTTCAAAGACAATGTTTTACAAATTGGGTATAAAAGCAAATTTTATATGCTTTAACTGTAAAAATGTTATGCCGACTTCAAATTAATTGGACGAGGTAGGAATTCTCTTCTACCTCCTACTAAGTTACATAACTGATGATCCATTCGGAATCACTTCGAGACAAATGAATATTCAAACCACAAAGTACTTAGACCTCAAGCACAAAATAGAGACCATTTTTCAGAGTGCTACGAAGGCTGAAAATGTGAAAATATCAACTGAATTCTCATTAACATAAAACATAGTACATCCGAGTATTTATACATCCGAGTATTTTTCAGAGTGCTAGGATCGTTGGCGCGTAAATTAACTAACTTTTTTAACTATATATTATGCTACTAGAGCTGGTCCTCATTATGTTGCTTGGTTAACAAAATCAAAAATAAAATGATAAAATTAACCCGAACTCATAAAATGTGAACCAAATGGAAAATATAGAGATCGTCTATCTTTGGTAGTGGCATAAAATGAGTTAATTAGGAAATGAAATAACTTCTATGCACATATGGCCTAAGAGGGTGCTTGGCAAGTGTGGAAGCATAATTAATAGGGCCCAAATATTTTTTTTATACAACTAATTTTATGTTTATAACACAAATATTTAATTGTTTTTATTTTTTACAAATTTGTTGTATTGTAAATTATTTATTACTCTATGTATAAATTGTTCAATGCTTTGTTATTTTAATGATGATTATTTTTATATTATCATATAGTTGATGTTAATTGAAATAAAAGTTTGATTTGAAGTGAGAAAAGTGTGAGACCACTTCTTTAGAAGATGGTCTCATAGAAATATATGTTGGATTTCTCTGTATAATCCTTTAAATTGAATGCGGAAAACCTAATGATCAGGGCTTTGTTCCTATAACAAAATGTTTATGCCAATACATGAACCCAAATGGAACAACCCTGATCTAGACCGAAGAAACCCCAATTGAGTTCATAGTGAAGAAGAAAAGCATACCTTGATTAGCCATTTGGAATTTTCAAGGTTATGTGGGTACGAGGATCTTCCAGATGCTAGAGCCTGATAGTTTTCCTTCTGCTCCTTTAGAGGGGAATGAAGAGCCAAGAAGAGTATTCACTAATGTAATTCTAATGGGTTTTGTAACCTTATTGACAACTCCTCATCAAACCATCTTTTATCTCATCAGTTACTCAATCTAATCTGTTACTCTACAAATGGGGACCATAACCCATAAAAGTAATCGTAGCGGTTACTACTTAATTTGCAATAATTCTAATTCAGTCCCGTCATCAAATCAGAAATTGCCTGAAGGTATCTACACTTATAATATTTCATGACACATATGCCCTTAGCCACCAAATTATTTCCTGAAGACCATTTTATATTTGGCTAATTAAATAATGGCCATAACACAATTATAGAATTATATTTGTGACCCATAAACTTTCAGAAATTCTAACAATCTCTCACTGGTCACATATATGATTCACTATACGTGTTATCCTTATTGCACGCTTAAATATTGTCATTATGACTCAGGCATACCCAAATTATCTCGTCCATTAGTCTTGTCTCCATATCGAATCACAGTGAATTTCGCCATATCAATCATGACTAATTCAACAATGATCATCAACATTGACACAACTAAATGACATAGATTCATCATGAAATGTGTAGCTTAAAAATCACATGAATATGGTCTGTACATGTCAATTTTCAATTGGTCTTACTTAACTTTAGTGAGATCCTTAATAATAACATAAAACCTTATTATACAATGTATAAAGACAGCATACCAAACTGAATGATTAATCAACTGAAGTTTTAATACAAAGTATCCATACATAATACTGAAATTACATAGAACATAATAAAGGTGTACACATTCTAACTCCCACTAAACCAAAAAATTCTCACATTGTAGAACACCCATGTGAGCAGTATGCTCATGAAAGACCTTGGTTGTGATAGATTTTGTAAGAGGATCCGCAATCATGGAGTTAGTGCCTAAGTGTT
>NW_017723987.1:0-429 GCF_001865875.1 Lupinus angustifolius | reverse complement strand
ATGTGTTTCGACTTTGCTGAACTCCTATTGTTGTTAGAGAACAACACGAATGACCTATTGTCACAATATAACTTTAGTGGTCTTTCAATTCCTTCCACAATTCGCAGCCTAGTGACAAAATTTCTCAGCCATGTCGACTGATGTGATGCCTCATAACATGCTATATATTCAGCTGCCATGGTGGATGAAGCCACAAGAGTTTGCTTGGCAGAGCGCCAAGAAATTGCACCACCAGCCAACAGATAAACATAGCCCGAAGTGGATCGTCTACTATCTTGGCATCCCGCAAAATCGGAGTCAGAATACCCAATGATCTCTAATTGGTCTGATCTCCTATATGTGAGCATATAATCTTTTGTTCCCTTTAAGTACCTCATGACCCTTTTGGCTGCTTTCCAATGGTCCATTCCTGGATTACTCATATATCTG
>NW_017723986.1:0-202 GCF_001865875.1 Lupinus angustifolius | reverse complement strand
CTTTTAAGTACCTTTTCTATATAGCTCTTTTGTGATAATCCAAGAATACCCCCAGATTTGTCTCGGTGTATCTGAATTCTTAATACAAATGAAGCTTCACCAAGATCTTTCATTTCAAAATTACCGGATAGACATTTCTTGGTTTCTAACAAGGTACCCACATCATTAGTGGCAAGCAGTATGTCATCCACATACAAGAGCA
>NW_017723985.1:0-5077 GCF_001865875.1 Lupinus angustifolius | reverse complement strand
GAGACGCCTACTTTAGCCCATAAATGGATTTTGTCAATTTGCAAACCATATCTTTTGGTCTCCCGTTATAAAGTTTTCTCGTTGCACCATATAAATCTTTTCATCAATGTTTCCATTGAGAAAAGTTGTCTTGACATCCATCTGATGAAGCTCCAAATCATAATATGCTACAAGAGACATGATTGTCCTTAGAGAGTCTTTCTTTGAAACTGGAGAGAAAGTTCTTTATAGTCAATCCCTTCCTTTTGAGTAAAACCCTTAGCTACAAAACGCGCCTTATACCTCTCCACATTACCATTAGAATCTTGCTTGGTCTTAAAAATCCATTTGCAACCATTGGCTTTCTTACCTTCTAGTAATGGGACAAGTTCCCAAACTTTATTGTCTTGCATGGATTTATACTCCTCTTTCATTGCTTCAAACCACGTTTCCGAATTGGAACTTTGGATGGCTTCACGAACGTTTAATGGATCATTATCCATTAAGCCATCACCCTCATGTTCTAGGAGAAAGCAAATGTAATCATCTGGAATTGCATTTCTCCTTTCTCTAGTGGATCTACGCAAACCTATTGGCTCTTGGAACTCTTGTCCATGTTCTTGAGGGTTTTGAGTTTGTCCTTCATGAATTACTAACTAACCTTGAGCAGGGAAGGTTTCATCAGCTATGTCTTGAGGAGGTTCCAAATTTGCTTCTTCAAAAGCAACCATATGAATCGCATGTGGAATAGATACAGATTCTTCCTCTAAGACAAAGTTTCTAACCTTATCTTCCCCCTCAAACTCAATATCCTCAAAGAACGTGGTTGTACCTATCTCAAATATGGATTTTAAACTTGGGTCATAAAATTTATAGCCCCTTGATTTTTCAGAGTACCCAATAAAGTAGGTGCTCACTGTACGGGAGTCCAATTTCTTTTCATGAGGCCTATAAGGCCCTACCTCAGCTGGACATCCCCACACATGAAAATGCTTTAGACTAGGCTTTCGCCCAGTCCAATGCTCATAAGGTGTTTTAGCAGTTGCCTTAGTTGGCACCCTATTAAGAATATAAGCTGCAGTCTTAAGTGCATTTTCCTAGAGTGACTCTGGTAAGGTAGAGGGACAAATCATACTCCTCCCCATATCCTTAAGAGTCTGGTTTCGTCTTTCAGACACACCATTCATGCTAGGCGATCCTGGCATGGTGTACTGTGGGACTATACCACATTCCTCTAGGTATTTGGCAAAAGGCCCTAGACATTGTTCACCTGAACCGTCATATCTACCGTAGTATTCACCACCGCGGTCAGATCTGACGTACTTAATACTTTTGCTGAGTTGATTTTCAACTTCAGCCTTAAAAGTTTTGAACACGTCCAATGATTGGGACTTCTCATGAATTAGAAAAATGTATGCATAACGAGAATAATCGTCTATGAATGATATGAAATATCGTTGACCATTCCAGGAAGCCGTAGGGAATGGCCCACAGATATTTGTATGTATCAATTCTAAGACTTCCGAAGCTCTATATGCACCATATTTCGATCTTTTGGTCTATTTTCCTTTTATGCATTTAACGCAAACACTAAGGTTTCTGAAGTCAATGGAATCCAAAATCCCATCTGACACAAGACGCTCAATTCTCTTTTGAGAAATGTGACCTAGGCGCTTGTGCCATAATGCACCTGAATTATTATTTTCAATTTTACGCTTAGTACCACGTGATTCCACATTTAGGGTTTCGCTATAATCAGCTATAGTATTCAGCATATAAAGATTGTCATTTAACATAAGTGAACCAGTTCGAACACCATTTGAATTTAAAGACAATTGAACCGAATTGTTTCCAAATGAACAACAATAACCAAATTTGTCCAAATAAGAAACAGAAATTAAATTCCGTCTAAAAGACGGTACAACAAAAGTGTCTTTCAAATCCAAATAAAAACCAGTACATAACAACAACCTAAAATGCCCTATAGCTTCCACTTCTACCGATTTCCCATCGCCAACATATATGTATCTTTCAACATGATTAGGCTTTCGGTAGCTCAGGCAACCCTGCATTGAAACACTGATGTTAGAAGTTGAACCGGAGTCTAACCACCAGGTGTTTCCAGGTACTGAAGTTAAATTGACCTCAGAACAAACCAAAGCAAGAAATGTACCTTTCTTAGCACGCCAGCTTTCTTAGCATGGCAGGGGTGATACAATACACTTTTCTTCTTTTGATGTCCAGTTTCTTTGCAAAAGTAACAGACATCAGCCTGCTTCTGCTTATTTTGCATTGGACCCTTAGCAGCTTCATTCTTGGGCTCTAAAGTGATTTTCCTTTTGCCCTTGTCTTTAGAGGTAGTAACATAATGGGCACTTTCAGTCCTCTCTCGCTTCAATCATTCCTCTTCTTGCACACAAAATGAAATGAGCTCATTAAGAGTCCATTTCTCCCTTTGACAGTTATAAGAAATCTTAAACTGACTGAATTGTGCAGGAAGAGACAGTAAGACCAAATGAATGAGCAAGTCTTCCGACATGTCAAGCTTAAGGGCCTTAAGTTTTGAAACAACGTTGGACATTCCCATAATGTATTCCCTTATGTTTCCCTTGCCTTGATGGGAAATCAAGCTCTGTAATAGAGTACTTGTTCCGCCTTATTACTCTTTGCAAAGCGCTTTTCAATCTCAGCAAGGAAAACTTTGGCACTGTTTATCTCATCCGAGACAGTACCCCTAAAGACCTCTGGAATGCCGCACTTAATAATCATTAGACTTATGTGATTAGAGCGATCCCACTTCTCATAATGCTTCCTCTCTTCAGAGGAACTAAATTCCGAAGGAGAAGGGGGTTGCTCTACCCTTAATGCATAGTCCAGATCCATGCAGCCAAGAACAATTTCCATGTTCTCTTTCCAATCCTTAAAATTTTCACCATTAAGGACCGGAACCGAATTCAAATTTGCAGATATAGAAGCAATTGATGTAGCTGATTGAAACAAAAGACAAAATATTAAAATATGCTCACAACCCAAAATTATCATTGTATTAAGGACTGGAACCAAATTTAGATTTTTAGATATAGAAGCAATTGATGTAGCTGAATAGAACAAAAGACAAAATATTAAAAATATGCTTACAACTTAAAATTATCAATGTGCTTAAATAATGGTATGTCCAAATCAAGATACCTAGTGCACCATCAATATCAAGTCTGTAATATTAACTACAAGTAGTACTCTTGTTTTAATGATCAAACATTTATTATAATAAGGAATGTCAACTGACGAATCCTTCTTTGGATTGATTCATCAGTCACATGTATAAAAACTTTAGAATTATAACATGTTTATCATCACAGGGGTGTATGATCTTCGACCAAATATCAACTTTCCTTTGGGCCAATTAATATTTGTTAGGTATCAGTGGTCTAGGAACACCTAGAGGGGGGTTGAATAGGTGTAACGATAAACAATTACCGCTTCTTGATCAAAAACCCAACTGCTGGAAAAAAAATCTAGTTAATCGATTAACAACAGGGTTTAATTGATTAACTATTGTACAGAACAAAATGATTAAACATGCAAATTGCAATGTGATTAAAACACAATTGAACATATATATTTCAGATATTTTTATGCACAAATATTAAGTATATGGCAGTAAACAAATATCCAATTTTTAATTACAGATTCAATTTATCATGGCAAGAAACATAAGAAAGATAAAGAGAGAAAGAACAGTGCAAAAAGGATTTTTATCCTGGTTCGTTTGTAGTCCACTGCAAACTACATCTAGGCCTCCCCTTCTACATCATTTTCAAAGCATTAAAAAAGGAGATCATGCAAGGCAAAAAAAAATTAATCGAGATATTTTTCATCAATAATTCCTAGTTCTCTTCGGAGAACATAGAACATATCTCATGAAAGGGGCTTGGTGAAAATATCTGCTAGTTGTTTAGTTGTTTCAACAAATTCTACAATACAATCACCTATTTGGACATGATCACGCAAGAAATGATGCCTTATTTCAATATGCTTCGTTCTAGAATGCAAAACAGGATTCTTAGAGAGGTTAATGGCACTTGTGTTATCACATTTAATAGGGATCTTTTCTAAGATAAGTCCAAAGTCCTTAAGTTGCTGCTTCATCCAAAGGATTTGAGTGCAGCACATACCAGCGGCAATGTATTCTGCTTCAGCGGTGGACAAAGCAACGCACGCTTGCTTTTTGCTGTGCCATGCAACTAGGGAGCTGTCTAATAGGTGACCAGTCCCACTAGTGCTTTTTCGATCCAACTGATAACCAGCGAAGTCGGAGTCGGAGTAACCTACCAAGGATAGTGAGGCATCCCTAAGATACCATAATCCCATGTGAATAGATCCTTTTAGATATCTCATGATACGTTTCACAACAATATAATGTTATTCTTTAGGTAAAGCTTGAAATCTAGCACACATGCAAACACTAAACATAATATCGGGACGGCTAGCAGTTAAATATAATAATGAGCCGATTATCCAACGATATTTGGTTACCTCAATCGTTTTTCCCTTTTCATCTCTATCCAGATAACATGCAGACGCCATAGGTGTATATGCGTCCTTACATTTCTCCATGTCAAACTTCTTCAATAGTTCCTTGCAATACTTCGACTATGGATGAAGATGCCACTTTCCATTTGTTTGATTAGAATTCCAAGAAAGAAGGTCAGCTCATCCATCATTGACATCTCAAACTCCCCCTGCATCAACTCATAAAACTCCTTACAAAGGATGTCATTAGTAGATCCATAGATAATATCATCAACATATATTTGCACGAGTAAAATATGATTATCAGATCTACGGATGAATAGAGTAGTGTCGACCAGACCTCTTTCGAATCCTCTTTCTAGAAGGAACGAACTCAATCTATCGTACTAGGCTCTGGGAGCCTGTTTTAGGCTATAGAGGGTCTTCTTGATTTTATATACATGATTCGGGTATTTGAAGTTTTCAAACCCAGGTGGTTGGTCTACATACACTTCCTCTTGAATATATCCATTTAAAAAGGCACTTTTAACATCCCTTTGAAAAAGTTTAAAGTTCATGATTGATG
>NW_017723984.1:0-7295 GCF_001865875.1 Lupinus angustifolius | reverse complement strand
TTGGTTTGGGGACCAAGTCCCACACATTATTTCTCTCAAACTGGTTTAGCTCTTCTTGCATAGTTGTACCCCAGTGTACATCCTCGATGGTTTCATCGATGGTCTTAGGCTTTATTTGAGACACAAATGCAACGAAATTACAAAAGTTTCGTAAGGAGCTACGGGTTACCACTTCCGTTGTTATATCACCTAGCACCTTATCGAGTGGATGTTCCTTTTTAGTTTTCCACATGATAGGCATTTCCTGATGTTGCTCTGTTTCTATTTATTATGCTTCTTTTTGGATTTCTTCTATGTCCTGATATGGTACTTCTTCAAGTATACCTGAAATATCATCATAAACGACCATTCTCTTCTCTTATGGAGAAGATTCGTCAAAATGGACATGAATAGACTCTTCTACTTGCATGGTATATTTATTAAACACACGATATGCTTTGCTATGAAGTGAATATCCTAAAAATATACCCTCATCAGCTTTTGAGTCAAATTTTCCTAAATTTCTTTTTCCATTATTCAAAATAAAACATTTGCAGCCAAAAGCATGAAGATGAGCAATATTTGGTTTTCGACCTCTAAAAAGTTCATAAGGAGTTTTTGAAGAAGTAGGTCTAAGTAATATTCTATTAATTACATAGCATGTTGTGTGAACTGCATCAACCCAAAAATACTTTAGGACGTTGCTTTCATTTAGCATGGTCCTTGCGAGTTCTTCTAGAACTCTATTTTTCCTTCCACACAACAACTCCATTTTGTTGAGGGGTACGTGATGCGGAGAACTGATGCAAAATACCATGTTTATCACAGAATTTATTAAATTTATGATTTTCGAATTCTCCGCCATGGTCAGATCGAATGAACTAACTTTTAGGTTGGACTGGTTTTGAATTTGCTTGGCCAGACATTTAAAAGATTTATGGGCATCACTCTTTGATGCTAAAAATAAAGTCCAATTGAATCTAGAAAAATCGTCGACAATAACTAAGGCGTAATAGCTTCCACCAAAACTCATAATTTGTGATGGTCCAAATAAGTCCATATGGAGAAGCTCCAATAGTCTAGTAGTGGATATCACATTCTTTTTATTAAAAGAGTTCCTGACTTGTTTACATTTCTGACACATGTCACAGGAATCTTGAGTTTTAAAATCAAGTTTTGGAAGACCGGTTAGTAAGTTATTTTTTGATAATTTTTCTAAATACTTCACATGTATGTGAGCGACGCGTCTATGCCAAAGCCAAATGTCATCTTCTTTTGAAATAAGACATTTTATGAAAAGGGAAGTGACATCCTCCAAATTAACAATATAAATATTATTTACTCGATATCCGACAAATTTAACGTTATTAGATAATTCATCATGAATGATACAACAGTCAGAATCAAAAGACATAGTGTTGCCTTTGTCACATAATTGGCTTATACTCAATAAGTTGTGTTCCAAACCTTCTACATAGATAACGTTCTTGATGATTATGTGTGTTGAGTTGCCAATCTTCCCGGTGCCCAAGATTTTTCCTTTGTTGTTGTCTCCATAAGTGACGAATCCTTTTTCTTTCAATGACAAGTCTAGGAATTTTGACTTATCCCTAGTCATATGTCTCGAACAGCCGCAATCAAGATACCAATTTTGTGCGTGTGTTCGAAGACATACCTGCAATATAGATCACCTGCTAGACTCAGGTATCCAAAATATATTGGGTCCTTTTTTGTTAGTGACTAGGGAGTTATCTCCGTTTCTTACCCACGCGTAAACACCACTGGGTATCCCATATTTCTTGATATAACAGGAGTGAGAGGTATGATCATAAGTGCCACAGTAATGGCATGTAGGGACTTTGTTTGGTTTATTTGAATTTCTATATTGACGTGTTAGAGGTCTCCAATATGGTCTATTTTTACGGGATGGGTGGATATATCCTAATCTTGTATGGTCATCTACATTTCTTGTTTTGCTGAGCAAGGTGACTAGTTGGTTTTTACTATTTGTGAGTTTTGCGAGTTTTTCATTCAATTTAAAATTTTCGTTTTTCAAGTCCTCGCAAGACTCACAAGTAGTATTTTGACATAAGTTATTATTTGAGCAATCACATGAAGCGCAAGAAAAAATTAGATCTAATGTTTCTCTTTCTAGTTTTAATTAATCTAATTCTTTCTACATTTGACTTATTTGGTGCTGGTTTAGCAAAATTAATCTTTTTCTTTTGTTACTTATTTTTGCTAATTTTTTAAGTTTTTCATGCATCTCAACATAAACACTATATAATATTTCATATGAGGGAGAGTCAGAAGAGGAAGAGGATGTGTCAGAGTATACCTCATCTGAAGTATCCTTGTTGCCTGATCCGCAAGCCTCATCTATAATGGTCATTAGGCATAGCTTCGCGATTTCCTCTTCATCTGAGGTGTTTGATGTTGTTTCTTCCTCCGGTATATCCCATACGATGTAGGATTTCTTTGATTTGAAGTCCCGGGGATTGCTCTTCTCTGAATCAACTCTTTTCAGATAAGTAGGGCATTGATACTTCATGTGTCCTGGCTTACCACATTCATGGCAAGTGAAGCGCTATTTTCTCTTGCCTTTCTTTGTTGATTCTTGCGCTTCTTTCTTTTGGAATCGTCTAAATCCTCCTTTCTTCTTTAAGAAATTTCCAAATTTTCGTACTAGGAGGTTTAGTGTTTCCTCGTCAATGTCTAAATCGGAGTCTTCATTATCTATCTCTTCAATGGGTTGTGATGTCGAAGCTTTGAGAGAGATTCCCTTCTTTTTGCGATCGGACTCCTCATGCATTGCCAGACGCCCAAGCTCCATCTCATGCTCCTTCCAAAGAGTGTTGCCAAAGGCATGGAGTCTAGATCCTTGGACTCCATGATTGCTGTTACTTACATGGAGTCTAGATCCTTCGACTCCATGATTACTATTACTTTAGGTTGCCATCTCCTGTCAAACAGCGTAACACTTTATTAGTGAGCTCTCCTTTCGTGAACACCTTATCCAAAGTGATAAGATGGTTGATGATGTGAGTGAATCGTTTTTGCATATCGCCGATTGATTAACTCGGTAGCATATGAAATAATTTGTATTCATGAGTTAGCGCATTTAACCGGGTGCGCTTGACATCGCTAGTGCCTTCGTGAGTCACTTGTAAAGTGTCCCACATTTCCTTGGCACTTTGACATTGAGACACCCGAAAGAATTCATCGTAGGATATGGCCAAGGTAATGATGTTCTTGGCGCGAAGGTTGAACTAGACCTTCTTACGCTCCTCATCGGTCCTTAGGATTTTTGGCTTTTCTTTCGGTTTGCCATCCACTAAGTGAAGTGGGGCGAAGGGGCCACTGATTACTTCCCAAATATCCGAATCAATAGCCTCAATGAATATTTTCATTTGGACTTTCCAGTAGGCCTAACCCTCTCCACTGAATATGGGAGGGCGGTTAATGGATGCACCATCACCGCCAAAGGGGTTGGTGGAACCCATTTTAATTCCCTTCGGATCACACGGATGCGAATGAGCTAGCACGTCGTACTAGCTTTGATACCACTTGTTAGGTATCAGTGGTCTAGGAACACCTAGAAGAGGGGGTTGAATAGGTGTAGCGGTTAACAATTACTGATTCTTGATCAAAAACCCAACTTCTGGAAAAACAGTCTAGTTAATCGATTAACAGCAGGGTTTAATCGATTAACTATTGTACAAAACAAAATGATTAAAAAGGCAAATTGTACAGTGATTAAAACACAATTGAATAGATATATTTCAGATATTTTTATGTGCAAATATTAAGTATATGGAAGTAGACAAATGTCCAGCTTTTCAATTACAGATTCAATTTATCATGGCAAAAAACATAAGAAAGATAAAGAGAGAAAGAATAGTACAAAAAGGATTTTTATCCTGGTTTGTTTGCGGTCCACTACAAACTACATCCAGACCTTCCCTTCTGGATCAGTTCTTTCTTCACAATATTGAATTAAGGATACAAATACTAATTCAATTACAAGCATAAAAGACGCTCCCTTCTTGAAATTTAGGATCTTTAAAACCTGGTTTGACTCTACCCTTTCGCCTCTTGAGAAAAACTTTCTCACGAACTAGCCCCAGCCAAGAATCTTATCCTCAAATCAAGACCTCCCTGCCTTGGTGAAGAACTTCAATCTCTATGGTGATCTCACACCAAGAGACAAATCCAGACTACACAAAAACACGTTAAACAACAAGGTATACTAAGCACAATAATGCTTAAAATATTACAAGATAAAGACTCAAAGATTAACCTTTATTCTAATCACTTAAGCCATCAATATAAAAGTGAGTTAATCAATATCACTATACAAATGATTTCTTTCTACCTAAATCTAATGCATGATCATGTGAGCAATATAATAATGGATATGAAACTATGCAAAAACAGAAAGCATGTTATAGCAGCAACAACATAATTACTCTTCTAACACATGCAACTCTCTTGCAGAAAAATAGTAAAACACGTATGCAAAAATGCTCTCTAAACAGCCCTATACAATAAAATGCAATGCTATGGGTTTCTGAGTAAAGCCTCGTATTTATATCATGGAGAATAAGTGGTTTCATCCGTTGCAAAAACAGTTAAACAGTTAAGCATT
The DNA here is from genome assembly GCF_001865875.1 of Lupinus angustifolius. Classification (NCBI taxonomy): domain Eukaryota; kingdom Viridiplantae; phylum Streptophyta; class Magnoliopsida; order Fabales; family Fabaceae; genus Lupinus; species Lupinus angustifolius. The sequence goes on along the minus strand of NW_017723984.1, from coordinate 2,668 downwards.
TACAACAGCAAAAAACAGATTTCAGTTACAACACATAACAGACTAGTTAATCGATTAAGACTTCCATTTAATCGATTAACGGGCCAACAGAAAGACGCAGAAATCAATTAAAACAGAAAACACATATTCAACAGAAAATCAGTTAGGTTAATCGATTAAGTTACCACGTTAATCGATTAACTGGGACATTTATGCATATGTTTCAAATGGTGAACTTCTCATATGTTATGCACAATAGACATACATGCTTTACAAATTATATTAAGCCTAATATGCACATGTAACATGTATGATAGATGCATGACCATATAATTAACTAGATGATGTATCTCATGAATATGATAGTTCAATTAAGATGGCTTAAGAGACTAGTATCTAGGTTTACCTAACCTATACTCAATTACTATGGCACACATTTCAGACTACTTAGATTATAGACTCAATTTATATCCTAATCTAGACATGACCAAAAAAGCATAAGGTTTATTGATTGTTGAGCCATCTTCAAGCTTTGTTAAACCATTGTCTTCATCAAAACATAGGCAAAGGCATGCTAGTACTATCCTAGACACTTTGCACTTTCAATACTCGCATGAATAATCATACACACTTACATCTAATATTCATCATGAGTTATATCCATGAGAGAGGTCACTTTGGCGACATTTGGCTCACTTGAAATAACATACAACTTAATGAATAACCAAATAATAACCAAAGTTAATGCACAGAGATATCAAAGCCCCATAAATCTGAAATAAAAGATGATTGCTTCTGTTTAATTCTCCCGTACTCTCACTTGGGCGAAATAAAAGATGATTGCTTCTGTTTAATTCTCACTTGAGCAAGGGATTTCTCGCTTGAGCGAGAGCACGGCGACCAGAACACGAACATGGCAGTTTCTACATCATTTTTCTCCGAAAAAACCACCAAAAAATAATAAAAAAACACCAGAAAAATCATTGATTCAATTCGAATCTATCTATATGCACATGGAAAACGATGAATTTCTATCCTAATCAATCCATGGCATAGATAAATCATCAAACCCAAAAAAAGAAAAATTAATCCAAATTTGGGGAAGAAAAGGAAATACTTCAGAAGACCAAATTTCACACATGAATCAAATTAGGGTGACTCTGATACCACTTGTTGGATTTCTTTGTATAATCCTTTAAATTGAATGTGGAAAACCTAATGATCAGGGCTTTGTTCCTATAACAAAACATTTATGCCCATACATGAACCCAAATGGAACAACCCTGATCTAGACCGAAGAAACCCCAATTGAGTTCATAGTGAAGAAGAAAATCATACCTTGATTAGCCATTTGGAATTTTCAAGGGTAGGTGGGTACGAGGATCTTCCAGATGATAAAGCCTGGTGATTTTCCTTTTGCTCCTTTAGAGGGGAATGAAGAGCCAAGGAGAGTATTCACTGATGTAATTCTGATGGGTTTTGCAACCTTATTGACAACTCCTCATCAATCCATCTTTTATCTCATTAGTTACTCAATCAAACTAGTTACTCGAGGACCATAACCCATAAAAGTAACCGTAGCGGTTAATACTTAAGTTGCAATAATTCTAATTCAGTCCCGTCATCAAATCAGAAATTGCCTGAAGGTATCTACACTTATAATGTTTCATGACACATATGCCCTTAGCCATCAATTATAGAATTATATTTGTGACTCATAAACTGTCAGAAATTCTAACAATATATAGAACTCAAGTGTCTAATAAATAACAATAATTGAGTCCAGAAAGTAGATGTATCTTAAGTTCTGACGATTTGTGTAATATTTTTTATTTAAAATTATTGTAAAAATATTTACTAAATTAAATTATTTGGTATACAATGTTCTACATTTTTATTGTGTTATCGTAATATATTTCAATTTATCAATTTTTTTAGAATTTTGACTTCCAAAATTTATATAGTTAAATTTGGGGTCTAAATTTTTGTCATAATGGGCGTATAAAATATCAAAACCGGCACCGCTTATATCTTGGACAAAGATTTTGGATGATAAGAACTTATAAAAGCTCATCAATTGTTATTTTATTTCTTTGTTTATCGGGCTACTAATCATATATATATATATATATGAAGCTATTCACATAAGAACAATGCGTTATTGTGAGAAATGAGTGTAAGTATTAGAGTGTAACTAAGAGGGGGGTGAATTAGTTGTCTTAAAATAATGGCTAATTTTTCTGCAAAATCAAAGTTAAAGTACAGCGGAATAATATGCAGAAAAATAATAGGAAACAAAAATGAAAAAGATAAGGAGAACAGAGTACACAAGGAGTTTTTATAGTGGACAGAGTTCACCTTCCTGTCCACCGAAGGTTACATCCAGTACTCTTGCCGCACAAGAGATTTTTCCACTAAGAATTATGAGTTGTAATTACAATATCTCACCCCGAGATCTCTATGTACCTTACACACTCCCTAATTCTTATACCCTTGGAAAACCCCTTTCCAAGTGAATCAATTCCCTTTCTCTTCACACCCCGTGAAAGAAAGAATTGAATATATTCCACTTTCTCTTCACACCCCGTGAAAGAAAGAATTGAATATATTCCCCTTTCTCTTCACACCCCGTGAAAGAAAGAATTGAATATATTCCCCTTTCTCTTCACACCCCGTGAAAGAAAGAATT
>NW_017723983.1:0-15174 GCF_001865875.1 Lupinus angustifolius | reverse complement strand
AGATGCTTAAAAATTATTTTGAGTAATCGGTTACTCAGCTTTCAAAAATCAGTTTTTCAGTTGGATAACTCTTTTCTCACACATGTAACCTGTTACTCAATGAAGTAACCTGTTACACACTATTTTTGAAAAATGTTTTAAGTCTTTTAAAAGTGTCTCACATTTTCTAAAAAATAGTTTGAGCAATTATACTTGTATATACTTAAGAGTTTAGGATAGAAGTACTTACAAAGACTTAATCTAATGTCTTGAAGTTTTATCTTCATTTGTCTTCATAAGTCATCTTCCTTTTCTTCTTTTTGGTGATGTTGGTGTCTTCATCAAAACCGTGCCAAGGTCAGGAGCAAGATCTTCTTCACAATGAGAACACTTAATATATACCATTGGATCTTGATTGAACTGTTAAGATTAAAAATGACATACACATGGCTATCATATGATCAACAACTAACTTCTGCTAACAGATTTGGAATTGAATAACATGTTAACAATAAAGTCATTTTAAAGTGTCATAAGAAACTCATGATCAAGAAATTCAAGAAAAAATATCATGGATAAAACTTATCACGTGGGGGATAAAACCTTCAATTCAGATTGGCCTAAAGGTTGTATATCATAAAATATGTTGATAAATTATAAAGATGATTTTTTTATTGGAAAACTAACTCTATTGTTTTTTGGTATGTTAATATTGAGAAATAAAAGAGCTTAATAATATGTAAATTGTAAAGAACAATGAATACTAATTGTAGAAAATAATCCTCTTGGTTTTTGAAATTGTAATCGTCAGTGATTATGTTAGTAGTTTGGTACTGTTGTTTTGATGCTACTTGAGCTATATTCTGCATAATGAAAATCTTATAGCTTCTTGTTGTTGCTCTTGGTTTTAGATTGTTGTCCGCAATTGCAATTAGAATCGTGTTGTTTACATTTCTCTGCTACTGTTTGTAATTGTAACTTTTCAGTTTGCAAGTATTTGAATATGGTCATTATATTTTAATAAGAATCATGTTGTTTACTTTTCTGTAATGCTTAGTGTTTCCAAAGAAGATATCCGAGTTCTAGAGAATATTTGTGTATATGCATATCAGTATATGCAAAGTGAAGGTTTAATTAAATCAATTGTGAAGGATTGGAGTATTACAAAATATATTATCTCATTGGATTTGTACGGTTAATATTAGTTTTGTTTACATATGTATACAAATTCATTCTAATCTTCGGGGTATGTCAAAATTCAACTTAATCTCAGCACTGAAATAACTACCCCTGTCAATTATTCCTTCAACTCGCATTGGTATTGATAGACAATTTTGAAGTACTAATAAGACTTTTATCTTTTTTTCCTCCATCTCTCTTTACTCTTATTCGTTTTCCTTCTTTGTTTTTTCCTTGATGGTGGTGAACATTGAATTGTTCCATGTAATGTTATTTGATTCAGGGACAAGACCTCATATATTGAACTTACCCTTGTAATACAAAGGACCCTACCTTAAGTTCATTCCCATGGGAAGAATTCCAATTAAGTAGACCAAAGCCGTTGAACACATTGCGTATCGTTGTGCTTGCTTCATGTGTGTTTTCCTAATCATGTGACAACATCACATGCAACTCTGATTGGGGAAGAAGAAAATTTAACACGGGGTGGGGTGGTGGTCCATTATGTTTTGAATTGTTTAATTTTAAGGATTAAGCAATTGGGAATGAAAACGCTGCAAGAGTGATTGTAAGCTTTTTTGTCCTTTTCTATTGCTTATGCTATTTTATGGAATTAACTTCTTATTGATTATATATATATATATATTTTATTTTGGGAAGAATTGAACATATATAACAATGATGAACCTGGACCATCTCACTCAGGCATACAAAGTGGTGTTCCTCTGAAGGAATATATATTTTCCAAGAATGTGATAAGAAAGGACATGTGCATTATATGAGAAAGGCGGTTTTCTGGAGAATATGTTGATGACATGATAAAAGCTGCAAAACATGTTTACCATATTTCCCCTCAAATCTATTTTTCAAAGTTCATGTTATATTTGTATGACTTTTGTGAACAGGTTGATATAGTTTAATAGTTGTACTAAAGTTAATTCTTAATCTATTTTTTTTATGAACTAATATGCTACAGTTCAATAACTTCCATTTTCATACATGATACTTTAAGTTAAGGTCGCACCAAAATAGTTCACTAACTTGTATTATTTGGCTTTCGCTTTTAATAGGTTCAAGATTCTTCTACTACCCCAACTTTATTTGGTTCTCCAAATTTAGATTGTAATAAAGATAATGAATATGGTATAACAATTTTTTATTAATAGAGTTTTTTCATTTAGTTATTATATTCATTCATTGATTATATTTTTATTTTTTGCAAGTGAAGGTTAGCAAATAATTTCTTTTTGATGCAACAAACTAGGAAATGAACCATTTTTTATTTTTTTGGAAACACGATTTGTATATATTTAGATGAGCATCCAAATTGTGTAATTTTTTGGATTATAAGACCTTTTATGTCTATACTATATATAGTCATATTATTTTTAGATGGACATAGTTAACTCATATGACTTTTTTAATTTCAAATATAATGATATGGAAATGCAATTGTGGGTATATGTATGACTATTTTAATAACACCAATACTTATACCAATGGAATAGAACCGTAGGTATAAGAAAAATATATTAATCTAGTGATGGGCAAATGCATATGGTATAAGTTTTTGCTTTATACCTATGATAATAACTTGCGTCACTAAAACCTATAATGACAGGTAAATTATGTAAGTATAAATACATTTACTGACAGATAGAATCCAAAGGTATAAGTTAACATTTATACCCATGTTCCCGATAGCTGTCACTAAAGTCTATAGTGACAGAGAAAATCTATACGTATATCGAGTTAAATATGATCGAGAAAAAACATCCGTACGTCAAAGTTTTTTGTGCTATACGTATGGTTTTTTGTCTTTTACCTACGGTTTTCGTCCATAGGTATGTGGCAAATTTCTTGTAATGATACAATTATGAATTATTTGATTTATGCAGCCAAATTCACATACGACTTTGTTGTTATCCTAATAAATTGATAAATTACATATACTTAGGTAATAGTGTTATATGCATAGTACAAGTTTGAAAATTGATTATCTCGAATATTGAAGGGTCCATTGGATAAGATTGATATATGTGGTTTGGAATAATATATGTACATACAAAATAAAAACAGTTGAAAGAGAATGTAGTTTTGAAATTAATAAACGTTAAGAATGATAGATGTCATTTAATTTTTTTTAAAAAGACATGTCAAATATTATTACTATTTTTATAAAAAATAGAACTTGGTGATACATGATTCACTCACATAAAACTTAGAGGCTCACATAATTCTCCTCAAAAGTACGTCCATTTCAAACGGAGAAATATGCGCTTATTAAAGGTGTGATCCTATCTCTAAGCATCTCTCACATTTGGGTGCAGACAAAAACACTATATATACCTTTCTAACAAGATCAATAAGACACACCAACATTACCTACTTACAACTATTAATCTTGCACCATTTCCAAATTAACCCGACAAACATGAACCAGCAAAATTTCAATGCAGGCCAGGCTCAGGTGAAAGCACAAATTTTCAATAATGTGAATCTGAAATTATTTAGCTAAGAATATTTTTGACTTTGCAATTTGGATATGATATCTACCTAATAAAATATTTTATTATGGTTAGGCTAGGGCTGAGGATTCTATGCAATGCGCAAAGGAGACAGCCACAGCAGCTGCAGACAGGGCTCATGCAGCTGCTAACACAACAGGAGATACTGCTCAACAAAATAAGGACGAAGCTGCTGGTTTTCTCCAACAGGTTCCTAATTTCTCATTATGATTCATAATTTTGGGACATTTTTTTTGTTGAATTTGTAAGTAAGTAAAAAAAAGTAACATTTTTTTTTGTATAACCAGGATATCCTCTCATCCCATGAATAATGGATCTGTTGTCTAAATGTATATCCCAAACAATATCCTAAAATAATGAAAACATGCTATGATAATTAAAAAATTAAACATACATTATTTTTTCTATTTTTCTTTCATTATCATTGGTTTGGGACATGATTTGAGATATATTTTGGGTGAGCAGATCATTGTCCATGGATAAAGAATTAATCTCTTTGAAGATGCATGGTTACCCCTCTCAAAAAATTTCATCGGGGAATCGAACTTTCACCTTTTGAAAAAAATCCTCTACTTTACAATAACTAAAATAATATTCAAGGCTTAAATTTGTATATTTTTTGTTGCAGACTGGGGAGCAAGTGAAGACCATGGCTCAAGGTGCTGTGGATACTGTGAAGCACACACTTGGCATGGACAAAAAGTGAATCAAAATCATCTGGATTTATTCATGGAAGTGTCAAGCTAATCCTTCAAATGGAATATAATTATAAGTTTCACTAGATTATTGCTTTTTCCTAGCTGTTAGGGATTAGCAAAATAAGTATCTCTTAATTTTGTTGTGTAGTTGAAGAAAGCCAATATCAGCAATAATAAAACACAATTCCTTTCTATTTTTCTTGTTGTAGAGTTAATCTTCAAGACTATTGGTTTTCTTAATAATAACTTAATACATGCAACGCAAAATAACATGATTATATGTATCTAAGAAGTCTCTCTTGAACATGTCTACAGCTTAATATTCATTTTCTTAAGACAATCTCCTCTTATGTTAAACTATTATTTCTATCACCCACTAAAATTAATTATCAAAAATAAGAGTTTGATTGGTCATGAACTATTGTTAAAAATCTCCTCCTTTTTTTTATGAAAGTGGATTCTCTCATGTACTAAAGTATTTGAGGGACGGTCCAGCACTAGAAAAGAGGATAACATGTGGCCTTACAAAAAATTTAATGTCATAAATTTTAAATTATTTTAAAACAAAAATATTATAAATCATCAAAACAACCTAGTCAAGTCTATATTCCAGTATTGGACTATCCAAAAAATGATCATATCATTAAATTGTCTAAAAAAGATCAGAAGTATAATGGTCACTAAATTATCCCTTAATTAATCTTGACTCCACAAAAACTATAAAAGAAAAAACACTTGAAAACTAAAAGGATTATATTGTGGTTTTGACACAATATTACAATGTCCATATAATTGTTTATATTTTATAACATTACAATAGTCAAAAAAATTGAAGATAAATAATATAAAAAATCTTACATTATCATTGTATTTATATTTAATTTTTTTTGCTAAGACTTTAGTATCCATATATTATCATTGTAAAGTTTATTACATAATCAATATATCATTCTCAGTTATATGTATTATTTTTATTCAAGTGTCAAATTAATTATGATCAACACATGAATGGTGGATAATACAATGACGACATAAAAACATTTTACACTTCCTAAGCATATTTACTAAACTCTTTTGCTTAGAGTTTAATATATTTCATTATGAGTCTATACTTTTTCATAGTAAATATATCAGAATTATGATCAAGACATGAATTGTGGAGGATGTGCTCACGAAGTAAAAATTTACACACTATTAGTACATAGACGTTAAACTCTATAATATCTATATAATGAGTTTGCTCAAGTATGAAGTTCCACAATGAATGCGAGGGGATGAGTAAAATAGTTTATAAGTGGAAAAAACTCATGTGATCATTGCCTTAAGATTTTGGTTCATGACGTGGTGTCTCACTTGTGACTCTTCATTCTTCTCATTCCCCGATAACAATGGAACTCCCTAATAGTTGAAGGCTCCCTAGATGCAGTCGAGTCTAACATGATGTAGTGGAAAGTTTTTTATATAGTTACTGCTTCATTTATCATTCATATATATTACTTTTATTCAAGGATTAATGATTATCAACACATTAATGGTGAATGATGCACCGCCCGCATAAAAAACTTTTATACTATTAGCCCATAAATATTAAACTCTTTGCCTAGAATTTAATATTTATGCAGTGTTAGTGTAAAAAAAGTTACATAGTTGTTACATTATTCGTCATTCATATATAGTACTTTTATTCAAGAGTCAATTACGATCAACACATGAATGATAGATAATACACTGACAATGTAAAAAATATTACATTAATAGTCTATTGATTTAGGCTCTTTCCTTAGGCTTTGTTTGAGATTGTGATTTTGGAGGGGAATGGAAATGATGACTTTAGAAAGCCTCCCCTTGTTTCGAAGTTGGATGAAGGAGAGGGGAAAGTTTTGGAGGGTTTCTCAAACCTTCTAAAACCCTCAATATGTTTATTTTTATAGTTCTCTTAATTTGGGTTTTTTAGAGACAAAATGTAAAAATACATAAATATTGTTAGTAAAATTATATAATTAAATAATTGTATATTATTGTCCATTTCTCATTATAATTTACATTTTTAAAGGAAAAAATATTCTAACATTATCATAAGTTTATCCTCCTCCATCTAAATTTTATATTCCCAAACAAGGAGATGATGACCTTCCTTCCCCCTTCCCTTTATCTCTATTCCTAACCATTTGATCTATCTCTTTCCCTTTCCCTCATAACTCCCAAACATATCCTTAGAGTTTCATAATTTATGCATTATTATTATAAAGTTTTTTACAATGATGATCAACGCATAAATGGTGGATAATACGGTCAGAGTTAAAAAACTCTTACACTTTTTAAATTTTATCCCATATATTTAAGAATGTAGGGAGTATAAGAGAAGTCAGCCACTCCTATATATCTCTAAATAAGGAAAGGCATGCATAAGCATTTGCAAGGCCATGGGCCAACAAGCTTTCTGATGTAGTTTTTGATAGATAACAAGGGCTTACAGTCACCTAGAGGAGGGAGTGAATAGGTGTAGCAGAACACAATTACCACTTTTTCGATTAATGAGAAGTTTTGAAAATTCTCATAGCTTAATTGATTAATATCAGCTCTAATTGATTATTATCAGTTGCACTAAATCGATTAACACTAGGTTTAATTGATTAACCTATATCTTGATTTTCTTGCATTAAAAGATAACAACAATCTATCCAACCTTAGTTGCAATTAACCTAATGAATTTATGCATATATGATTATAGATTTAGAGCATGTAATAAAATCAGTAAGCAATTAATCAAAGTATTAAAATCGTAGATAAACTAAAAATATAAAGAGATAAGGGAAAGAGAAAATGAAGATGACGATCTTTTATCCTAGTTCATTTGCAGCTCCACTGACAAACTACATTCAGACCTCCATTTCTGATCTTGAGAGATTTTTCTTTACTATATGAAACAAATGTTTACAAATACTCTTCCAATTACCAAACTTCCTTCCTATCCCTAGATTTCCCTATGGTTTGACCTTCACACCCGTTTCTAATGGATATTCCATACTACTTCTAACAATATCGGCCCCGACCACTCCTAAAATCTCTACCAAGACTCTTGCACAAATGAATACACCACCTAACCGCAACTATAATTTTCCAATCTTATTCTCTATATCAAGATGATACTAACACACCTCAGAGACTACAAGATAATCGTCAAAAAAATCTTTACAAGTAATGTGCACCTAATTATGCAAATATTACACTTAAAAAATGGAACCTAAACCCTGCCTAAAAATCTAACAATACCCAATAAAAGATTTATGTGATTTTGCACGGTTTAATAAAATAGTTTTACAATGAAACACAAACGATTAAATTTTATGAAGTTATCATCTCTCTTTACTTTTGTGTCAATGAAATGAAAACCTTTCAGCACATTCACAATTTTTTTGCTCAGAGAATATGAAAATTGAGTTCTAAATTTTTTACCAAGATGTTATGAGCACATGGGAAAAGATCAGTTTTTATACAAAACTATCTTCTATTGGACTTAATCGATTAACACACTTCTTAATCGGTTAACGATTCCACGAAATCCATGATTTCAACTACTATAAGTCCACTTAAACAATTAACCCATTGCTTAATCGACTAGCAGGTTCTCATGTTGATTTAATCGATTAACATCAGTTGTAATCAATTAACTGTGTTGAAAAACATTTCTTTGATCTATGATGAACCTTCTATATGATGTGTATATCCATGTAACATGACTTTGAAAGATGTAATTTATATACCAAGTTTAGTGCACCAAAATCATGTTACCATATGTAAATGCATGAGCATGTTAATCATGTATTAATGAATGCAAGTCTCATTTTAAGTTGATTCAATTTTAGGATTGTGAGACTTTTATTCATTGTTAACCTAGCCTAGACTCTACCCAATTAATCATCTTAAGACTCTAGAAATATAAAAACTTAACCTAAGTTTTCTTGATTGAACTTGAGCCTTGACTTTGTTATTTGTTGAGTTGTCCTTGTCTTCAAGTTTACCTATTATCCTTGTCTTCATCAAAATATTATGATGATGCATCCTTGCAATCTCAGTTTTGCACACCTAAGCATTTGTTAATTATGTAACTTAGGGAACACATTATACTTATGAAGTTAGTTACTTTTGCTTTTCCTTCTACAAGAAAGTTAGTTAAGAATTAGTTACTCCCAAAGTTACTATATATGTAAAGTTGTGTAATCTTGCAACTACTTAGTCTTCTACAGTCAAAATTTCTTCAAACACTTCTTTTCTCTTCTTCTCTTTGGTTTTTCAGATAATATCATAGCAAAAAGTTGCTTTGATTTGTATTCTTCCTCAATTTTCCGTTCCAATTCTCCTCTGAATTTATTATTTTCCTTATTCTGCAATTCCTTCTTTTCTTCCAATTCGATTATTCTATCTTCTTTGCAAAAAAAGGTAAATCAGAGCTTCAAAGACTATAACGTCAATCCTTCTAATCCCTATTTCCTTCATTCCAATAAAAATCATACATTAATTATGGTTTCTCCTCTTCTCAATGGAAAACATTATCACTTTTGGTCCAAAGCTATGAAATTAGCTCTTAAATCCAAGAATAAGTTGAAATTCATAGAGCAATCTATGCTTCAACCACCATTGGTTCATCCACTCAATGCACCATGGATCAGGTGCAACATTATGGTTATGTCTTGGTTGCAATATTCTATTGATGAGACAATTTTCAAATCCATCCTTTGGATTGATGATGCTGATGAATTGTGGAAAGATCTCCATGATAGGTTCTCTCGGATAGATATTTTTCACATAACTGAGCTTCAAGAAGAGTTCTATAAAACGAACCAAGGTAATCAATTCATCTCTGATTACTTCACTCAATTAGATATTCTATGGGAGGAAATTCAAAATTTTAGGGCCATAGGTCAATGTAAATGTAATGTAACTTGTTCTTATTGGATAATTGATCTGATAAAGAAATATAGGGAACAAAATTATGTAATTTGGTTCCTTAAAGGGCTAAATGTTCAATATTCTCAGGTTAGGTTTCAAATCATGCTAATAGAGCATCTTCCTTCTATTAGTAAGATACTCTCAATGTTGATTCAGCAAGAAAGACAATTCAATACTTCAATTCTCTCTGGCCAAAGAAATGACCTAAGGGCTTTGGCTATTAAATCTCAAGGGAATTCTAAGTTCAAGAATCCTACAAGTTTTAATGGAAACATAGGGAGATGAAACAATTCTTATTGAGGAAGAATGTCTTCCAATGGCGCGTGAAAAGGAAATGGTGCTAGGTTATGTACTTATCATGAGAGGACTAATTATACTATAGCGCATGTTTTCTAATACATGGTTATCCAAGTGAAACATTCACTGATGATCAAGTGAAACATATCTTGGAGCTACTTGAAAGGAATAAAGGTGACAATAGCAAGGTTGTTACAAACTCTGCCATTTCTGAAGGTGCAACATTGGACACAACCTTGCCCGCATCCTCATAATAAGTGTATGGATCGTTTGATTGATAATGGAGCCACTTATCATATTACTTATGATTTGAGAAGTTTCAATAATATTATCCATGGAAGTTAGGCCATTGATTCCATGCCACATGGATTTGTTTGACTATCTCATTTTGTTTTTTGTCTTATATTTGCCCAATTTCCATGTCATAGTGTTAGTAAATAAGTTAATTTAGTCTCCAAAATGTCATTTAATCTTACATCTCAATTCACGTGCCATTGTGTAGAATACTACAAAGAAGGTGGTTGGTACAACCGTACAAGTAGCTTGAAACAAGGCTTGCTTGCGCCAACTGGGAAATTGGAGTATAAACTACCAATGATGTCACAAATAAGTATAAGATAAGGGGTTGTCGTATCTACAAGAACTTGCTAGATTATATGCTTTCAATTAACAATCATTGTTTTAAGTGAAATTTAGTGGGTTGTTTGATTAGTGACACAAATTAATGAATGCAAGTCTCATTTTAAGTTGATTCAATTTTAGGATTGTGAGACTTTTATTCATTGTTAACCTAGCCTAGACTCTACCCAATTAATCATCTTAAGACTCTAGAAATATAAAAACTTAACCTAAGTTTTCTTGATTGAACTTGAGCCTTGACTTTGTTATTTGTTGAGTTGTCCTTGTCTTCAAGTTTACCTATTATCCTTGTCTTCATCAAAATATTATGATGATGCATCCTTGCAATCTCAGTTTTGCACACCTAAGCATTTGTTAATTATGTAACTTAGGGAACACATTATACTTATGAAGTTAGTTACTTTTGCTTTTCCTTCTACAAGAAAGTTAGTTAAGAATTAGTTACTCCCAAAGTTACTATATATGTAAAGTTGTGTAATCTTGCAACTACTTAGTCTTCTACAGTCAAAATTTCTTCAAACACTTCTTTTCTCTTCTTCTCTTTGGTTTTTCAGATAATATCATAGCAAAAAGTTGCTTTGATTTGTATTCTTCCTCAATTTTCCGTTCCAATTCTCCTCTGAATTTATTATTTTCCTTATTCTGCAATTCCTTCTTTTCTTCCAATTCGATTATTCTATCTTCTTTGCAAAAAAAGGTAAATCAGAGCTTCAAAGACTATAACGTCAATCCTTCTAATCCCTATTTCCTTCATTCCAATAAAAATCATACATTAATTATGGTTTCTCCTCTTCTCAATGGAAAACATTATCACTTTTGGTCCAAAGCTATGAAATTAGCTCTTAAATCCAAGAATAAGTTGAAATTCATAGAGCAATCTATGCTTCAACCACCATTGGTTCATCCACTCAATGCACCATGGATCAGGTGCAACATTATGGTTATGTCTTGGTTGCAATATTCTATTGATGAGACAATTTTCAAATCCATCCTTTGGATTGATGATGCTGATGAATTGTGGAAAGATCTCCATGATAGGTTCTCTCGGATAGATATTTTTCACATAACTGAGCTTCAAGAAGAGTTCTATAAAACGAACCAAGGTAATCAATTCATCTCTGATTACTTCACTCAATTAGATATTCTATGGGAGGAAATTCAAAATTTTAGGGCCATAGGTCAATGTAAATGTAATGTAACTTGTTCTTATTGGATAATTGATCTGATAAAGAAATATAGGGAACAAAATTATGTAATTTGGTTCCTTAAAGGGCTAAATGTTCAATATTCTCAGGTTAGGTTTCAAATCATGCTAATAGAGCATCTTCCTTCTATTAGTAAGATACTCTCAATGTTGATTCAGCAAGAAAGACAATTCAATACTTCAATTCTCTCTGGCCAAAGAAATGACCTAAGGGCTTTGGCTATTAAATCTCAAGGGAATTCTAAGTTCAAGAATCCTACAAGTTTTAATGGAAACATAGGGAGATGAAACAATTCTTATTGAGGAAGAATGTCTTCCAATGGCGCGTGAAAAGGAAATGGTGCTAGGTTATGTACTTATCATGAGAGGACTAATTATACTATAGCGCATGTTTTCTAATACATGGTTATCCAAGTGAAACATTCACTGATGATCAAGTGAAACATATCTTGGAGCTACTTGAAAGGAATAAAGGTGACAATAGCAAGGTTGTTACAAACTCTGCCATTTCTGAAGGTGCAACATTGGACACAACCTTGCCCGCATCCTCATAATAAGTGTATGGATCGTTTGATTGATAATGGAGCCACTTATCATATTACTTATGATTTGAGAAGTTTCAATAATATTATCCATGGAAGTTAGGCCATTGATTCCATGCCACATGGATTTGTTTGACTATCTCATTTTGTTTTTTGTCTTATATTTGCCCAATTTCCATGTCATAGTGTTAGTAAATAAGTTAATTTAGTCTCCAAAATGTCATTTAATCTTACATCTCAATTCACGTGCCATTGTGTAGAATACTACAAAGAAGGTGGTTGGTACAACCGTACAAGTAGCTTGAAACAAGGCTTGCTTGCGCCAACTGGGAAATTGGAGTATAAACTACCAATGATGTCACAAATAAGTATAAGATAAGGGGTTGTCGTATCTACAAGAACTTGCTAGATTATATGCTTTCAATTAACAATCATTGTTTTAAGTGAAATTTAGTGGGTTGTTTGATTAGTGACACAAATAATCAACATTGTAATATAATAGGAAAGAAAGTTGATATTGAACGTCACACTTACTATTCATGCACACCTGATTCTTAAATTAAATTCATCTAATAATGACTATTCCATGCAATGACCTCAAAATTACTAAAAGCTAGTGTCTTAGTCAATTTAGTAGCATGTGCAACAAAATTCTATGTCTAGCAAATTTACTCATAAGATTAAGATATATAACCCACATAACATGCCTCTATGTCTAGTGGTCCATGCATGCAAAGTTGAGTTAAATGCAACACCTCAATTATATTAGTCACCAATGTCTTGGCTTATACTAACACTTTATTAATCTACCTCTATGTGTAGTAGTCTAGAATAAAAAAGTTAAGTTGTATGAACCATTAAGCATACCTCTATGTCTAGTAGTCTATGCCAACAAGTTTGAGAGTTATAAAATCACAAGATTAGTGTTGGTGCAACAGAATCGATCGCTGCACAACGATATCTTCCGCTGCACCAACAATTGGTATTAGAGCCAATTGGTATATGATCTTAACCCAGGGCCAGATAATGGTTAAAGAGGATGAAGGCGTGATGGCTAGAGAAGGTGTGTCAAAGGTACTACACAAGGATAAAGTAGATGAGTTGAAGGAGAAGAAAACACGACATAATTATGGCGGGGTGATACATTTTGATCCAGAAATCTAGAAGTTGATGCATCGAATTAGGATCAAGATGGAGATATGGACTCATGTGTTGAGTTTGGCCTTGAGAGAGGTGCTGACAACATCTCTCTAGATGTTGAGAGAATGATCTCATTTGAGATGAGAAGTAGAATATCCTAATGGCATGTCTAAGATGTCATAGTGAAGGATATAAATAAACATACATTATGGATCAGAGGTAAAATTTTCAACTAGTATCTTCATAAAAATGTTAAGTCATTTGGGTGTAGGTAAATGGAGTATATCTGCTCCAAAAATGTGTCAGTCTATATGTCACATTTTATAATTTAAAAGTTTAATAATTAAGTATTTTTATCGCAAAATATAATTAGTGATACATAAAACGACACACTTTATAGGATAATATTATATATATATATAATATTACTTTTTTTCAAAAACCAGGGGGGCAGCTGCCCCCACCTGTCCCTTCCATCCTCCACCACTGATTTATAGTATAAAGTTCTTTATACTGTTAGGATATCATCAAAAACATAAAGGTGGAGACTGAATTTTATGTAAGGTGTAATATGGGCATTGAATTTGATGCATGGTGTAACACGAGCATTGGGAGAGATGTAGGGTGTGACATGACATTGGCTTGGATGCAAATATGTGACACAAACATTAGTTAGCATTTACGCAAGGTGTGTGTTGTGGTTATACTCCTTATGGTGGAGTATGATAGTTCTTTTGAACTAGGACTCTCGGAGTGGACAATAGTGGTAACAGTTGAGGCTTAGTGGACAATAGTGGTAACAGTTGAGGCTTTACAAGGAAGCTCCAAGGTTCAGTTTGACTGGGTATTGAAGAGGATGATTATTGGTGAACTTTTGTGTAAATGTTCCAATATATCGAAAGACTTCCTAGAAATAGGTGGCTAGGCAACATGTTCCACAAGTTGATGAAGGTACGAGAAACTGCACTACAAGTTTTGAGAGCTAGACTCTTGGTAACATCGTCAAGGATACTCAGAAGTTCTATGTTGTAGAGGAGAAATTAAAGAGAATTATGCATTGAGCAAGGTGGAGTCATATATTCGATAAGATGGAGATTCTTGTGTAGATTTTCTAATGAGCGAGATATTGGTCTATTTCAATCAAGGTGGAGATTGTTGGGGATGTTTGAAATATGTTATTGATAAGTGCCAAACATACCAAAATTTCATACACTTTTATGACATTTATCTTAAGCATAATTGAGAAAAGACCAACTTAAAACAATACTTTTTGGATAAAATATCACAATCTTGTATATTTGTGTTTGTATTTCTCTTTAATGTGTTTTGTAGGATTTAAAAAGAAAACGAAAAGAGAATAATGACTCAGGGTCCAAGAAGAAAAAGAAGTCAAACTCAAGGTGCTCAAGCAGGCAGCTTAGCGTGGACCAAGCCACGCTGAGCTGACTTGGACACCAGCCTGGAATGGTCAAACCCAACCTGGCTCAGTCAAACCAACCTGGCACAGACCAATTTGCTCAAGCAGGCATGGTCAAACCTAACATGTGTGCTCAGCGGTGTACACCAGACTTGACTTAGCCATCAAGCAACCATGAAGGCATGCATGACATCACTTCAAGTAGCCCACCATAGGCTTTTCAGGAGTAGCTCACCATACCTGGTCCCATAGCTCACAAATAGCTTTGGTGAGTCAAGATTAAGAAGGTGACAAAGCTACTTGACCAAGTGACCAAACCCTTGCAGCTGCTGAGCGGTGCAACCAATAAGCTCAACGATGCCAGGGAAATTCTAAAAATGGGAAGGCATTTCCTTCACAAAGAGATCATCTTCTTCCGATGTCTTAATCTTCTTGCCTTGAAAATCTTCTTCCCTGAAGTGAAAACACAATTCTCTCTTCTTGTTCTTAGTTCATAGAAGTTCTTTGTAAGTAAGTTTTATAGTTTTTAGTTTATAATTCAAGAGGAGAAAGGAGAAGGCAAATGAGATGCAAAAATCCATTTTGTAATCTCATTTGGAAC
>NW_017723982.1:0-3746 GCF_001865875.1 Lupinus angustifolius | reverse complement strand
CTTTTCTTAAGATCTTATATTCATTACTACTTCAATATTAGAGTAGCCAAGATTAGGGTGTGACAACCTAGTCTCTTTGTGGACGTAGTATTGTTTAGTAGTGAATATAAGTGATCATCATTCTACCATTTTAGGACATACACTAAAATGAGGATTTCAGACCTTGGTGTTTGGAGTTAATCGAAGTAAAACATAAGAACATGTCTAAGTAGTTCAAATACGTAAGAAGTTGAGAAATACTTTTATCATTCAAAATGATCTTGTCTCCTCAAGAATTTGTTAATACTTAGTTTATATTTCTTGTTAAATGTTTATATCAAAATCAAATCAAAACTAAAATATGTTTACTCATTATTTGTGCATTGACATATTCATATGATTCATTCTATTAGGAAATTCCTTGTGGTTCGACATAACCATATACTATACTACAGTTTGGTTTGTTAATAAAAGGAACCCGAAAGGGAGTAAATAAATAAAGGTCACTTAACTTTATTATTCTTTTGTTATTTATTTATTTATTTGTTTCTAACAACTAACTATTCATCACTTTTGTACATTATAATACCATTTAACCGGTGTTGGAACTTATTCCACAAAACCGAGATGGTATTCAAAGGTACTTAATAATTATGTAATTAGGGATTGCTTCGATATCATTGTATCGGAGTTAGAATTTATTCTAACAAAGCCGAGATGGGGCAAAGAATGAATAATTGATTAACATGATTATTAGAAGTAAGTTATAACTGGAATATTCTTGAAACCATTATACCGGCATTGAAATTTATTTCAACAAAGTCGAGATGGCGAACAAAGAATAAAACCGAATTCACTTACTTAATAAAATAAAAAGAAAACACCGACGAAGAGAAATTTTCGCTTTCAAAAAATTGGCGTCGTTGCCGGGGACAATTTGTTGAGGGGGAAAACCTCTAAAAATGCTTTCAACAAATTGGCGCCGTTGCCGGGAATAGCTTTAATAATAGAACATTTCATATTTATATGTCATTCATCAAATAATTGTGCATAAATTTATTTTTTGCTTTTGTACAAATTGTTTGACTTTGTACAAAGATGTAAATTATTAACTATGTATATTATTTATCTACTAACTCTTCTTAGAAAATAGACAGATAAAACCTTTCTTGTGTATGAATAGGAACAAACAAATTGAAAAAAGAAGAAAAAAAGCAAAAAAAAAATGGGGCTCCTAAAAAAAACCTATCATCCATGAAGAAAGGATAGAAATGGCAGAGAATCATGAATCAAGGGCAAAAAATTAAAATAGCATTGGTGGATTTATCAGTTTTAACCTCAGAAATATGATCAGAATAGGAAGACTTTCAGGCACTCAATGACCACCAAAGATGAAAACTAGGTTGGTACAACTTACGTACGCTAATCCTTTTGTTGGTCTAGATCATGAAGATCCGTACAACCACCACACAAAATTCTATGAGCTGGTAGGAACTGCTGGGATCTCTGAATATGAGGAGGAGGCCATTTTATTGAGGCTTTTTCTATTAACACTCATCGGAAAAGCCAAAGAATGGTTCTAGATCTTCCACCACACATTCAAAAAACCTGGAACATGGTGGAGGAAAAATTAATGTCAAGATATTTTCCGGAAGGAAAATTCATGGACTTAAAAACTGCTATCTCCACTTTCATCCAACCTACGGGGTCAAGTCTCTGCAAAGAATGGGACAGATTCAAATCCATGCTAACAAAATGCCCCCAACCATGGTTTCAATGTTCAAACTCAGATCGACATTTTTGTTAATGGGCTCCAACAGCAACAGAAATGGATCTTGAACACAACTGTGGGCAGACAATTGATGGCTAAACCTCAGCAAGAGGCCATTGATATCATCGAATCCATGATATTAAATGATCAAAAGAGTCAACACCAGAGAAGGCCACCACCTAGGCATGGTGGAATACTTGAATTAAGCTCAGATGATGCAGTACTGGCCCAACACAAATTGCTTCAATAACAGCTGGAAGAGGTAACCCAAAAGCTTAATGATTTGCCAAAACAATTACGGGAAACCTCCAAGAAGCAAATTTATCGGTGTGATAATTGTAGTGAAGATCATGATTCCAATACATGCCAAAATGAGGAAATACATTTTGTGGGAAACCCTCTAAGGCAGAACTTTCAAAATAATTACCCTCAAGGGGGTAATAATCAGTTTCAGAGAAATCAGCCTTGGAGGCAAGATCTTCCTAAAAAACAACCCTTCTACCCCCAGAACAATAAATTTCAACACCCCATCCAGGATAAGAGTATTAAATTGGAAGATACTCTAAACCAGTTTATGAAAATGACAATATCAACTCAGAAGAATACTGATGCTTCTCTAAGCAACATGGAGATACAAATTGGACAACTGGCCAAACAATTAGCTGAAAATCAGAAATCAACATTCTCAGCTAATACAGGAGTAAATCCAAGAGAACATGGTAATGCAATCATGAAGGGTGAATCTGGCTCAACAGGGTAGTAGAAGGAAACAAACTTTCTTTTGGTAACCAATGTCAAGCTAGTGACATTAAAGAAGCGCTTGCTGGGAGGCAACCCAGTACATTTTGATATAAAATATGTTATTTCCCTTTCCTACATTTTGTCTTTATTCTATTTTTTGTGAGTATTAAGTTCTTTCTTTTTTTGTTAAAAAGAAAAAAAAAGTAGGTATCAAAACTCGTAAAATAATTTTTTTAGAACAAGAGAAATTTTTTTTTTCAAGAATGGGTTAATGGAAAAAGTCCACAAAATTGAAAATTCAAAAAAGGAGCCCAAAACCTGGTCAAGGCTCATAACTTGGTCAAGCCTGGACCATGACCCACCGCCCAGCGTAGGGGACCAGGGGCTCACCGCCTGTCTGCCAGGCCATGTGCCTTGGAACCAAAAATCCCTCAAAAGGGGATTTTTCTTGATTTTTGACCAAATATCATTGACCAAAGACCCTTGACCAGAGACTTCTCACTCCTATATAAACACCCATTCTTGAATTACAAAGTACCAAAGCATTTTGCAAAATCACCTCAAACAAAATTTTTCTCTCAAGTTCTCAAAGTTTTCTTTTATCTTCATCATGTAAGTATTATCCTTCTTAGTCATTTTTTATTTTCTTATGTAAATCTTCATTTTTGTTTACTTAATCTTCTTCAAGAAAATGTGTAAGAGGCTTAATCCATGAAATATCTATATGCTCAATAACATTTTTCATATTTATTCCCTGACTTTTTTGGGGTTCTTTTTGCACAATATGATGGACTTCTCTTAGGAATGTTAGGAGTTCATCAAGGAGAGGAAAGAAAGTTGCAAGGGAAGACAAGAACTCCAAGTTTGTCTCCAAAGATGCCAAAAAGAAATGCAAGGAAATCACACTCAAGAATGTCATTACTATTAGGTATCAGTGGTTACAATACACCTAGAAGGGGGGTTGAATAGGTGTCGCGGTTAGAATACCCGCTTTTCGAAACTCAACAATTTATGCTGAATCACCCCTATTTAATCGATTACAGGATGAAGATAATCGATTAACAGAACAATCTTAATCGATTAACAGAAACAGTTCTAATCGATTAACAGAAACAATTTTAATCGATTAACAGAAACAGGATAATCGATTAACGCAACAGTTTTAATCGATTAAACAGAAACAATAAGCTATTACAGAAAATGATTAATTGCAGAACAGTTAACCGATAATGGAACGAATACAGAGCTTACAGAT
>NW_017723981.1:0-410 GCF_001865875.1 Lupinus angustifolius | reverse complement strand
CTAAAATTAGCATAAAACTCCCTAACTAGAGCAGGGTAGACTTGTCCCTTTAATTCCAAGAACTGAACTGCTCCTTGAGCCTCCATATCATGCGGAAAATTAAAATTCTGTTCCGCTAACCAGGTTAAGTCAACATACCTCACGTACGTAGGTTTGCGACCTTGAAATTTCGCCAAGCGGGTCTCTTGCAAGATGAGGGAATAGTAGGGGTCACCACGGTCCCGAGTAGAAGGTGAACCGGTCTCCCTTCTTCGTACACGAGTAGCTGTAGTCTTGACCCGTTTTGGACGACTTTGCTCCGTTATATGTGTTGAACCCGAAACTGAGATGAATGAGCAGAAGAGGCAAAACTTAACCTAGGGTTTGGATTGGATGATTCGGAATTGGATGGATTAAGGATGAAAGAGAGC
>NW_017723980.1:0-1749 GCF_001865875.1 Lupinus angustifolius | reverse complement strand
GGAATAATAGGGGTCACCGCGGTCCCGAGTGGAGGGTGAGCCGGTTTCCCTTCTTCGAATGCGCGTTGCTGTAGTCTTGACCCGCTTTGGACGACTCTGCTCCATTGAAGATGATGAACTCGAAACTGAGATTGATGAACAGAGGGGCAAAGCCTAACCTAGGGTTTGGATTGGATGATTCGGAATTGAGTGGATTTTGGATGAAAATAGAGCGATTTTGGAAGGATTGAGAGGTTTAGGGTGAGGTTTACTTAATCCTATTGCACCTGGATTAGTATTGTTACTGTTTCAGAAACTCAAAACACAGAGAGGTTGCGAGAATGTTGAAAAAAGTGCAGAACTGAGACACTGTCTGCCTTTAACGTACTGGTTTTAATCAATTAACGAGATGTTATAATCGATTAAAATAGTGTAAAATTTGAATTTTCAAAAAACAATTGCCTAGGTAATCGATTAACGGGCTGTTTAATCGATTAAATCAGTGAAAATTTGGTTTTTAGGCAGCAGAACGTTTTCGACTTTTTAGGACACATGCATGCATTGCAGCAGATTTATCGAGACATTTATAATCACAGAAAAGGTAATCAAGAGATACAATTTTGCATTTTCAACATATATCATTTAAACATGAAACACACAGGCATATAGAGGCAAGACAATTAATGCAAACAACTAAACAGTTTTTAAACAATATATTGTTCATCAAGAATTCCTAGCTTAGAACATAGAAAGTATCCCTGGGAAGGGGCTTGGTGAAAATATCTGCTAACTGTTTAGATGTTTCCACAAATTCAAGAACGCAGTCACCTTTTTGTACATGATCACGCAAAAAATGATGTCTAATTTCTATATGCTTTGTTCTAGAATGCAAAACGAGATTCTTGGATAGGTTAATGGCACTTGTATTATCGCATTTTATTGGGATCTTTTCGAGTTTAAGACCAAAGTCCTTAAGTTGCTGCTTCATCCAAAGGATTTCAGCGCAACACACACCAGCGGCAATGTATTCCGCTTCGGCGGTGGACAAAGCAACACAGGCTTGCTTCTTGCTGTGCCATGCTACTAATGAACTGCCCAATAGGTGGCAAGTACCACTAGTGCTTTTCCGATCCAATTTACATCCAGCGAAATCGGAATCGGAATAACCCACCAAGGATAGTGAGGCATCCCGAGGATACCATAATCCCATGTTAATAGTTCCTTTTAGATATCTCATGATTCTTTTAACAGTTATATAGTGTGATTCTCTAGGTGATGATTGATATCTCGCACACATGCATACACTGAACATGATATCAGGTCTACTTGCAGTTAAGTAAAGTAAAGACCCAATCATACCACGATACTTCGTTACCTCGATTGCTTTTCCTTTCTCATCTTTGTCTAAGTAGCAAGCAGATGCCATAGGTGTGGAAGCTTCCTTACATTTGTCCATTTCAAATTTCTTGAGTAGCTCTTTGCAGTATTTCGCCTGATGGATGAATATCCCACTTTCTAGCTGCTTTATCTGCAATCCTAGAAAGAATGTGAGTTCTCCCATCATAGACATTTCGAACTCCCCCTGCATCATCTCAGAAAATTCTCTACACAAGATATCATTAGTAGATCCAAATATTATGTCATCTACATAAGTAATCCAAAAATATTCCCTCATCGGCTTTGGAATCAAATTTTCCTAAAGCCCACTTTACATTATTTAATATAAAACATTTGCAACCGAAAGCGTGAAGATGGGATATATTTGGTTTG
>NW_017723979.1:0-631 GCF_001865875.1 Lupinus angustifolius | reverse complement strand
CCAGCTCCATTTCGTGCTCTTGAAGCTTTCCAAATAGAGTGGCTAGAGGCATAGACTCCAAGTCTTTAAAATCAACAATTGCAGTTACCTTTGGTTGCCATTTCCTGTCAAGACAACGCAAAACATTGTTAGTTAGTTCACCTCTAACAATATGAGTAAATCGCTTTTGCATATCACATATTGATTCGCTCGGTAACATGCGAAATAGCTCATATTCGTGGGTCAGCGCATTCAAGATGGCTTCAATAAATGGATTTGTGAAGGCTGATTGTCCACATGATTGTTGTGGAAAGTAAGGACCGTTGACTACGGATTCCCAAATATCCGAGTCTATGGCTTCAATAAAAATTTGCATGCGCACTTTCCAGTAGGCATACCCTTCACCACTGAATATTGGTGATCGATTAATGGATGACCCATCACCACCAAATGGATTTGAAGAACCCATTCCTTTTCCCTTTAGGATCACGAATACGCGGTTGAGCTAGCACTTCGTACTAGCTCTGATACCACTTGTTAGGTATCAGTGGTTACAATACACCTAGAAGGGGGGGTTGAATAGGTGTCGCGGTTTAGAATTACCGCTTTTCGCAAATCAACACTTAATGCTGAATCAACCCTATTTAATCGA
>NW_017723978.1:0-3745 GCF_001865875.1 Lupinus angustifolius | reverse complement strand
CCAGTAGCAACCACTTTTCAAAGCAGTTGGGTTAATCGATTAAAGGATTTGGTTAATCGATTAACAGCAATTAAAAGTGTATTTTTAAATACTAATCATCAAATACGTTATGCACTTAGTTAATACATGTTTAACACTTAGTTTATGCCTAGAATGCACATATACATGTATTTATGCATGAACATATTATGAATGACATATCTCATGGATGAAATGATTTAAAAGATATATGCATATTGGACATGTATTAGGTGCCCTAAGCCTTGACTCAACTTAAACTAGATTCTAGTCTAAGCCTAGTACCAATTAAAGACTTAAGCATGTTGATTTGTTGATGATCTTCAAGCTCTTTTAGGCACAAATTGTCCTCATCAAAACCATGACATATTAGGAGAGCTTTCCAAAGTGTTCCTCTTGACATGCATACTTTCAATTACTTTAGAGAAAAACATCAACTTGAGTGAAGATGACTTTGGCAGTTTTCTTTTTATGGTAGAAAGGTATGGTTGGCAAAAGATTGCTCAACCAAATAAAATGTTTTCTTTGGATGTTATAAAGCAATTTTTTGCCAACTCAATCTCTTCAAGTGAAGCAAGGGGCAATCGTTACACTTGGGTGAATGGGACCCAAGTTTCCTACAACAAGTACAGGATCAACGAGTACTTGGGGAACCCACGGAATCCATCAAGTGAGGAGCATGACTTATGTGACTACCAAATAAAGCTCAATGCATCCTACATGGATGAAGAAGAAAGTCATGAAGAAGAGTATGTGCGGAAGAGCTTATGCTTGGAAGATTTGGAGCTCAACATGTATGGGCCCATTTTCAAGTTTTGCATGACTCAACAAACCCAAATTTGGGCAAGTTTCATACTTTCCAACATTTGGCCTTCATCACATGTCTCAGATCTTCCTCTTCCTAAAGTTTCCTAAAGAAAAACTCATTAGCTCCATCTATGATAAAGACTCCATAGACATTGCTGCAATAATCTCCGATGCTATTTGGGATTGCATTAACAAAGGTATCCCTTCCATTATTCTTCCATATTTTATCACTGACTTACGTAAATTTCAAAATGTGCCTGGACCCTACAAAGAAATGATGGCCCTCAAATCCGAAATCGATGTTGTTTATGTCACCAACTATTGCAAAGAAAAAACTCTCTCACAAGCTCAAACCGAGCTTAGAAAGAAGTATGGTGACTTAGGCCCAAAGCAACCAATTAGCTATGGAAGGACCATGAGTTCTAAAGTAGATGCCATAATGAGGGAACAACAAATGCAAAACTTGCAACAAAATGCATGCTACCGTGGGATTAAGGGCATTTATAAGAGTTTGCATAACATTTTTGGTAAAAATCACAATTTCAAGGGAGGATCTTATGAAGAATTTGTGGCAAAAACCAAGTCACCCGAGGGGAGGTCCCAAGACACAAGTGAAGAAGAAGAGAAGGAAGATGATGAAGAATAGAAAAGATTTTTCCGGTTTTCTCTTTCCATAAATTTGACTTTCCATGTTATGTTGCATTTCTTTATGTCATTTGCTATTATGCTTTAATCTATGTTATGATCAATTTGAAGTGAAATAGATTATCTTTTGTTAGCATTTTTATTTTTAAAACAAAGAGATTTTTAAATCACATCAAGTAAGTCCCAAAAAACTTTTCAGGCTTGTGGACAAGCCTTCATTTAAAAGGGGGAGCAAGAACTTGATGTAATTTAAAAATTTCTTGTTTAGATTGTGTAAATATGTCAAAAGTAAATTGGTTTGTTCAAAAACTCAAAAAATTTCAAAACCGAAATCAAAATGGCTAAACAAAATTTGTGAAACATGATCACATGATTAGAAAATGTTAAGCATACTTTGAATTAAGCTTTGAGTGAGCAAAATGAGATATATGCTAAACTTTTGTGAAAACATCATATAATATCATAACTTGAAAATTTTGCAAATTGAAAATTCAAACCCAATTAGGATCATCCTTTGATAAACCCCTTTGATCCAAACAAGTGAAATAATTTTTCA
The DNA here is from genome assembly GCF_001865875.1 of Lupinus angustifolius. Classification (NCBI taxonomy): domain Eukaryota; kingdom Viridiplantae; phylum Streptophyta; class Magnoliopsida; order Fabales; family Fabaceae; genus Lupinus; species Lupinus angustifolius. Next base: position 1,719 of record NW_017723978.1, on the reverse strand, counting down.
AACTATCCCATGAAACTGAATTTGAAAAAAAACAATGTTCTAAAGAGAAAATTAAATTTGAAAGAATAGTTTGAAGAATTAAGTTCGGGGGGGGGGAATTGGTGGACTTTGCTTCTTAAAAAGAATGAAAGAAAAACTCAATCTCTTTACAAATGAAAAAGAAAACAAAAAGATATTGAGAAAAATAGAAGCCAAGGTTCAAAAATTAAAGAGGTTGGGAAAAGAAATAATGGAGAAAAGAAGAGTGAAGTGCTTCATTGAGAAAATTTTCAAAAATGCTCTCTTTTTAACTTAACATTGAATATCTAGAAAAACGATTATCCAAACCAAACCTCATTCCAACCAAAATAAAGACCTTAGTGATCTTTGATTATTTATGCAATTTAAGAGAATAGGTGAGACAAAGAACAAGTTCAAATTACTACAAACAAAGGATTGAAAAATTGAGCGAAACACTTACTCTCTAAAAAGTTCCACTTTTGAACTTGTGTGCAAAAAACACTTTTTGGTTAGAAAAATATTTGCTTAGGTAAGTTGTTACACATTTTTGATAAACAAAAGCATTTATTCCTTGTTTGAAGCATTATGTGTCAAAATTCACAAATCATGAAAAATCTATTTGAAATCAATTTTTGACATGCTTATGAACATTTGAAATCATGTTGATCATCTTTAAACATTATCCAAATGTGAATTCGGATAAGCTTTACCTTTTGTTTGAGGACAAACAAAGTTTTAGGTTGTGGGGAGTTTAATAAGTGTCAAACATACCTAAATTTCATACACTTTTATGACACTTATCTAAAGCATAATTGAGAAAAAACCAACTTAAAACAATACTTTTTGGATAAAATATCACAATCTTGTATATTTGTGTTTGTATTTCTCTTTAATGTGTTTTGTAGGATTTAGAAAGAAAAATAAAAGAGAATAAAGACTCATGGTCCAAGAAGAAAAAGAAGTCAAACTCAAGGTGCTCAAGCATGCAGCTTAGCATGGACCAAGCTACGATGAGCTGACCTGGACACCAGCCTGGAACGGTCAGACCCAACCTGGCTCAGTCAAACCAACCTAGCACAGACCAAGTTGCTCAAGCAGTCAGCTTAGTGGACCTGCTTGACCGCTCAACCTGTTGGCACGGTCAGACAAAAGCCTGGCACACGCCCAAGCTGCTCAAGCAGCAGCTCAACAGTGACACATGTGTGTTCAGCGGTGAACCAAACACCTGACCAAGTCAGCAAGCACCAAGCCATGTCACAGTCAGCACAGTCAAAGCTCAACAAGCAGCTTAGCGGTGCCACGTGTGTGCTCAACGGTGTGCACCAGACTTGACTTAGCCATTAAGCAACCATGAAGTCGAGCATGACATCACTTCAAGTAGCCCACCATAGGCTTTTTAGGGGTAGCTCACCATAGCTGGTCCCATAGCTCACAACTATCTTTGGTGAGTCAAGCTTAAGGAGGTGACAAAGCTACTTGACCAAGTGACCAAGCCCATGCTGAAGGGTTTGGTCAGCTGCTGAGCGGTGCAACATAGCTGGTCAGTTGCTGAGCGGTGCGACCAAGCAGCTCAGCGGTGCCAGGGAAATTCTATAAATAGGAAGGCATTTCCTTCACAAAGAGATCATCTTCTTCCGATGTCTTAATCTTCTTTCCTTGAAAATCTTCTTCCTTGAAGTGAAAACACAATTCTCTCTTCTTGTTCTTAGTTCATAGAAT
>NW_017723977.1:0-16835 GCF_001865875.1 Lupinus angustifolius | reverse complement strand
ATACTTAGTTTTTATTTCTTGTTAAATGTTTGAATAAAAACAAATCAAAAACAACCAAAATATGTTCCCTCATTATTTGTGTATTGACATATTCATATGATTCCTTCTGTTAGGCAATTCCTTGTGGTTTGAGATAACCCTACACTATACTACAATTGAATCTTGAAAGAGGTGTAAATTGTAAAATAGTAAAGTGTTATCAATAAATTTATTTGTTGAAACACCTTTTAATATACAAAAGTGATGAAGCTAACTAACTAACTTTTATTTATTGATATTTACATTCCACAATTTATTTATTCTTTAATACCAACATTCCTTAAGGAAGAAATTTGGTTTGTTAATAAAAGGAACCCGAAAGGGAGTAAATAAATAAAGGTCACTTAACTTTATTATTCTTTTGTTCTTTGTTTATTTATTTGTTTCTAACAACTAACTATTCATCACTTCTGTACATTAGAATACCATTAAAACGGTGTTGGAATTTATTCCACAAAACCGAGATGGTATTCAAAGGTACTTAATAATTATGTAATAGGGGATTGTTTCGATACCATTGTACAGTTGTTAGAATTTCTTCTAACAAAGCCGAGACGGGGCAAAGAAGGAATAACTTATTTACATGATTATTAGAAGTAAGTTGAAACTGGACTATTCTTGAAACCATTATACCGGCATTGGAATTTATTTCAACAAAGCCGAGATGGTTAACAAAAAATAAAACCAAGTTCACTTACTTAACAAAATAAAAAGAAAACATCGACGAAGTGAAACTTTCGCTTTCAACAAATTGGCGCCGTTGCCGGGGACAATTTGTTGAGGGGAAAAACCTCTAAAAAACTCTGTCAACACTTATTATATGAAGTCCCACATTGCCTAGTATTAGAAAAGAGTAGAGTATCAATGTTATGTATTGGACTCAGGTCTCTTGTTGCAATATGCACCAGATATAAGCACCAAATAGAAACACCCCATGGGTGTGCTAGGGTTTGTAATTCTTTTGCTCTAATAATATCTTGGTAGTCGCTCAGCGCTCCTTGGGACGTTGGCACAATTGGTCGAACCCCGTTAACCAATCCTTGTGTTATTCTCTTTTCTCTATACTCTTTTACTATTTGATTGCTCACTTGTTCCCAACAATTGGTATCAGAGTCAGGTTTCAATCCTAGGACCTGTGGGTTATGGGCAGTGTTACACAGTGTTGGCCACAAGCAATCAAATAAAGTGCATAGAATAAATATAAGAGAAGAAACAAGAGAGTTTGTTAACAGGGTTCGGCCAATTGTCCCTATGTCCCCGGGAGCGCTGAGCGGCTACCAAGATATTATTAAAGAATAAAGATTACAAAACCTAGCACACCCATGGGCCCACCTACTCATGGGGTGTTTCTATTTGGTGTTTATATCGGGTGCACATTATAACAAGGGACCTGAATCCAACATATAACATTGTTACTTTACTCTATTCTAATATTAGGCAATGTGAGACTTCATATAATAACATATTTCAAACATCCCCAACAATTAGTTCTATGTCTAGATACTAAAATCATAAGTTTGAAACTTCATTATTTAAACAATATATATGCCAATAAATTAGGAAGTGTGAACTCTCAAGTATTTGATAGTGTTTGGTAGTGTATTTTTCTCATAAGCATGCAATAAACAAGCAACAAAGTCAATTTTCGTATTATCTTATGATTATTCAAGAATGGTATGGAATATGGATCACTAAGGTCTTTCATCGATTGTAATGTGGTTGGACTATTAAGACATGGTGTTTTCCTAATACAAAGATGTTTTAATAGGCTAAGAGCGAATTTTAACTTCAAGCACCACTTGTGCTTGTACTACAAGCTAATTATTTTTTTCTATTTTCTTTTCATTACTCCACAACTCATCTTTTATTTTACTCTTTTGTAGAGTTTTTCTTCTTGATTCATAAGATGAGTGGTTGTTAAACCATTTCTTTTTCCATTTTTTTCATATATTACTTTTTCCTCTCCCCAACTTGGTTACAATTGTAATACTCAACTCTCTTATCCTACTAAAACTAAGACTAGATTTTCATTTCTAGCTCAAGGTTTCAATGAATAATAATTAGGCTTGAAGGGGCTAGTAAGGGATAATAATGTCATTGGGAATGTGTTTAGGCCAAGTGGATTTAATCAAACAATGTCTTGATCATATCCATATTTTTTTATCAACTTAGATTAATTAGAGACGTAAAAAAAATCAATAGTTTAAGACATTACAACTATTCAAAAATTTGCATGCGAAGTGTATTGATTAATAAACATATATTTTCAATAAACATGTTAATTCTTAAGCACTTAACTCTTCATGCAATATACAAGTAAACTCGTGTATCCAATTACATTTAAAAGCCCAAAATTCAGTAAAACAACTCACATTATTAATCATCATCAAATAAAATGAAAAGAATTATTATACAAATTTGCTAAGCTCCAAATTTGACCAAATTCATCCCCTCTGCAGAGTTTGGGTTGTCCCTAGTCCAGTAAGAGTAAGCTCCAAATATGCACAATAACATACATCAAAGTACAAAAAATAAAAACTAGAAACAAAAGCAAAACAGAAAATTAAATTGGGTTGCCTCTTAGGAAGCGCTCGTTTAACGTCACTAACTTGATGTGTGATTAATCATGACTCAATCAAGTGAATAATAATATTGAGCTTTTGGGTATCATCACCCAAATATGGCTTGACGCATTGTCCATTCACTAGCCAAGATTTCAAGTGCTCGTGTCCAACAACTCAATAGCCCTATAGGGCATAACCTCTTTGATCATAGAGAATCCTGACCACTTACATTTAAGCTATCCTCGGAATAATCTCAACATAGAGTTGAAGAGTAGGACATGTTGGTCTACATAAAAATCTCTCTTGAGAAGCTTGCTGTCACAATATTTCTTGACACGCTCCTTGTATAACTCAAATGAATTATAGGCCTGAAGCCCAAATTCCTCTAATTGGTACATCTGAGTTATTATTTTCTCACCATCCAAGCTCTCATCGAAATTCAAGAACTTCAGTGTTCAATAAACCTTAAGGCTTTATTTGGGAGTGGAGTTTTGGAGTGGAAGGGATGACTTTGGAAAGCCTTCCCCTTGTTTGGGAGTTGGATGAAGGGGAGAAGAAGGTTTTGGAAGGTCTCTCAAACTCTTCAAAACCTTCCACGTGTCTATTTTTAAAGTTCCCCCAATTTGGGGTTTTTTGGAGATAAAATATCAAAATAACTAAATATTATATAATTATACATTATTGTATATATCTCATTGTTAATTACATTTTTAAAGAAAAATAAAAAAAATTCTTATATTATCGTTAGTTTACCCTCCCTCTTCTAAATTTTGTACTCCCAAACAAGGGGGAGAATTTCCTTCCTTTTCCCTTCCCTTCCTCCCCCTTCCTAACCATTTGATCTCACTCCTTACCTTTCCCTCATAACTCCCAAACAAAGGTAGCGTACATCCTTAAAGAGAATGAGCCAAGAAGACCGAGATTGGAGAACCTTAGTGGTAGTTCTCTCACCAATATAATGCTCCCTATAGAGTGAGTTGTGGCAATACCAAAGGATACTCTTAGTTTCATCAGGCCTACACATCTATCCAATATTTCGCCAACTCCTATTATAAATAGATGAGGATCATCCCACAAATAATGGATGGTATCTGTAATAAACTTCTTCCTTTTCTACTATTATACCTCGGGAAGAATCCATGTGGCCTTATAATTGTCCAGGTCCATAAACCATGGCCGCTCGTGGATATAAATAATTTTCTCATCAGGAAACGCTTAAGTGTTTTCCGTCTCTCTAATGGTCACCTTAGAATTAACGAACCTCGAATGGTGTTCATCTATATCATTCTCTTTGTCACTATTGTCCCATATTTCCAAATCAAACTGTTGGAGCAACAAAACCCAGTGGATTAGTCGTAGTTTGGAACCTGGTTTAGTCAACAACTATTTTATCGCATCATGATCATTATACCTTAGATCCTAGGAGGTAGCTTCATCCAGTGCATACACTATAGCCAACAAATCTTTTGTAGTAGTTGCATAATTGCATTGCACAACATTTAAAACCTTGTTGGCTTAGTGTATGACATGGAAATTTTTATCTTTTTGTTGGCCTAGTACAATCACAATTGTGTAATCGCTCACATCACACATAAGTTCAAAATCATTTTTACAATCAGGTGCAGCGATAATTGGGGCGGTAACTAGGTTCTGCTTTAGCTCCTCAAAAGCTTTAACGCAAGACTCATAAAAATGGAAGGGATAATCCTTGTTCAGAAAATTTCTTAGGGGCCTAGAAATGTTTTAGAAGTCCTTAATGAAGCGTCAGCAAGTCCAAGGAAATTATGAATTCCCTTAACATTAGATGGTACTGGCAGCTTCTCTATGGATTCTACTTTAGCCTGGCCAACCTCAAGCCCCCAACAGATATCTTATGGCCCAGAACAATCCCCTCAATGACCATAAAATGACACTTCTCCTAATTTAAGACCAGTTTGGTCTCAACTCACCTCTTGATCACAATCTCAAGGTTTTTCAAACACATATCAAAAGAGACCCCAAAAACGGAAAAATCATCCATGAATACTTCTACACAATGCTCAACTAAATTGGAGAAAATAACCAACATACATCGTTGAAATGTGACAAGTGCATTACATATCCCAAATGGCATACACCTGTAGGAATAGACACCAAAAGGGCAAGTAAATGTATCCTTCTCTTGATTCGTGGGGTCAACCATAATCTAGTTATATCTGGCATAACCATCTAGAAAACAATATAAGTCTTGTCCAAAAAGTCGTTCTAACACCTGATGCTTTGTTAAGCCTTTGATAATCAATGTTGGTTAACAATGTCTCTAACTTCACCTAGAGGGGGGTGAATAGGTGGCTGGAGTAAAAATTTAAAAATAATTCATATACAAAAGATAATCTAAAACACTATTGGTTTTAATTGATTAAATTTCTACTTAATCAATTCACAAAAAGCTTGATTTAATCGATTAACAAAAGGCTTATTCTATTAACCTTGTTGTTTTTCTTGAAAATCGTTTGTTCTTGATGCAGCAAGAAAGCAGTGCTTAATCTAATATAATGTGAACTTAAACAGTTCAATGAAAATGATTAATCATGAAAATTGACTTAAGAAATAATCTTGATATGTATGTAATCTAATATAGCAAAAATACGATAATTGCACGAAAGTAAAATTCTAGGGAAGAGATAAGATAATGCAGTTGATTTATCCTAGCTCAATTGCCAACGACTGCAATCTACATCAAGTCATCCCCTTCATATCTTGTGAGGTTTGCTTTATTAAGAAGAAATCAAATGTTTATACAAACACTTGTTCCACCAAGAACTATCTTAGACCTAGCTTCTAATGGATCCACACCACTTCTAACCATGTATGCCCAAAGATACCTCTTCTTAAATCTCACCTTAGCCTAGGATTTGTCCATAAATTTCACTCTTCTTTCAAGGTGATGCCTCACACCCCAAAGAGACAAATTTACAAATCAATCAGTAAAATATATACAAATTTCTATGTACCTTGATGTGCTTATCATATACTAAAATTTAGAACCAATAACCCTTTGATGAATCTTAGAATCTCATAGATGAAAATGAAATGATTATGAGATATAAAGGAACATCTTTGAAAACTATAAATGATGGAACTAAAGCTCTTTCAAAGATTCACAAAAGTCTTTTTTCACATAAAAGTTTCTATCACATTTTTCAGAAAAAAAAACTCGTGAAAATTCGTGTATTCTTGTATTTTTATCAAGTATAGTATTTTTGCCAATGAGAAGGGATGGTAAAATACCACTCAGTTTCAAACTATTTTTTTATTGGGGTTAATCGATTATGTAACTAATTAATCGATTAATGTTTCTTTAAAAACGTCCAATATTTCAAAACAAAAACTAAGTTAATCGATTAATCATATGCTTCATCAAAATTATATCCTTGCACACTGGCACTCACATTCAATAGACATCCTCCAACTCGTGACTATGCAGGTTGGAATCAATTCGTTATGCTTATTGGGGATTATAGTCATCCCCCCTTCTTAGGCACTACTTCTGCAGGACTAGCCCATGCACTATTAGATATGTGGTAAATCATGTCAGCTGCAAGAAGCTTCATTAACTCAACCCTCATCACCTATTTCATGGTGGGACTCAACCTCCTTTGGGGTTGGCCAACCGGCTTAAATCCCTCTTCCATATAAAATATTATGCATACAATATGCTAAACTGATCCTTTTTAAATCGAAAAAGGGTCTAACTGATGGCTCTAGAATGAGCCTTGACCATGTTTACTAGATGCTCTTCCTCCTTAACACATAAGGAGCTACTAATGATGAACGATTTCTCATCCATTCCCTCTAAAAATACATACTTAAGGTGTCAAGGCAAGGGTTTTAATTCTCGTTTCTTAACCGAAATAATCTTATCAACTTCTAGTTCTGCATCATGAGACGATGTAGAAGACTTAGACTCAACAATACTACTGTCCAAGACCTCCTCAAAAGGGTCTAACAAATGTGTCTCCTCATTGGCCTATATGCATACAAAATCTATAACATCCAAAGAAAAACAAAAACCAATATCTTTTGGATGGTGCATGGCCTCAAAGACATCGAATGAGAGGTACATCCACATCATCATCTATGTCTAGGATAATAAAATCAACTAGGAAGACAAAATGAGAGGCACATCCACATCCTACTCAAAATAAGAGGTACATTCACATCTTCATCTATGTTTAGGATAATAAAATCAGCTAGGAAGACAAACTTATCCATTCTCACCAAAACGTCCTCTACTACTCCATGAGGATATTTCATAGAAAAATCTACGAGTTGTTAAGACATGATAGTGGGCCTAATCTCAAGATTACCTATCCTACGGAGCATGGATAAAGTCATGAGGTTAATACAATTAGGGTAAAACTACCGTGATCTTAAGACTTAGGAGGGATGAACTTTTGGATGATGGCACTTGCATCTCACTCCAAAGTTTCATTATCAGGAAGTCAACGCTTCTTGGTGAGAAGTTCCTTCGTGAACTTCGCATAAGCAGGCATATGCTCTAATGCCTATGAGAAAGGTATATTATTTTCAATCTGCAAAAAATATCCACAAATCGCTTAAATTGCCACTATCAACATTGTTTGATTGGGACATCAGGGTAAGGGATATGTTGGATGTGAGATGGTATAGATTTTTCTCTTTGCTCACTAGTTCCATCATCCTCACAAGTCTTTACCCTTTTGTTTCCCCTTTTTATTTGCATTGCTTGGTTTGGGGTTTTCTAAGTAAGTATTAGGCTCATTGTTGTTTTCTATTTTAGCCCTCCCAGTATTTTCTTCCTCTGCACTTATATCATAGCCTACAACATTACTCCCCCTAGTGGTTATAGCTTGACAATGCTCTTTAGGTTTATGTTCAATATGTGTAGAAAATGCACCCATATTTTGTTCACTCATTTACTTAGCAATTTGTCTTATTTGAATCTCTAAATTCTTAATAGAAACATCGATATATTTTTGGTTGACTACAGACAACTGTATAAATTGGTTAAGGGTGTCTTATAGCTTAGAGGCTTTATCCTGATAGGATGATTGGTGGGGAGGCTGCATATTAGAAAGCTCAACACCTTGCCTCCATGGCTGATTATTATTAAAATTATGATTATACCATCGGTTACCATTTCGGTAATAACGAGAAGTCCTCTACCTTTGTTGGTTACCCATGTATTACACTTCCTAAAGTAGAGGAAGGCAATAGTGGGTTGGGTGATCTGATGCCATGCCCAAGGAGACCAACCTTAATTATGATGAACTTGAAGGCACAAGTGGTCCTATGACTAGGGCACGAAAAATTGGGCTCAAAATGCCCTTGGACAACTCATAGGGTTGATTCATTATGGTGAGCGAAAGTTAGCCTAAGGGGGTACAAAGATGCTCAATAAAATCTTGTTATATGGTTCTGACCGAGTCAAGGATGTTCCAAGCCATGCACATGAGACCGACCAAGGGCTAGGCCGAGGCGCTCAACCTGACCCTGGCTGCATCAGGCACCAAGCCTGGCCGAGGCAATTCTGACTATGGCACAAGGCTAGGTGCATCACGCACCAAGCCTGATCGATGCACGCCTGACCGAGACAAGCATCCTACCGCACCAAGTGTTGAGCCAGGTGCTTGGCCAATTTGGCTTTGCCAAGAATTCTCCATGAGGCGCATGGGCCTAGCTTACCGCATCAGGCGTTGGTCGTAGCCTAATCGAGTCACGCCTAGCCAACATGTTTGGTGTGGAATATTTTTAATTTAATAATAATTGTGTGGGCCAAGCTTTGACCAACACTTAGTTTATTTAGTTTTAGAGTTTATTTAATAAGTCTGCACAGATATAATGCATGCTATGAAAAATGGCTCGTGGAACTTAAAATAAGCCTAAAAGTATAACCGACACTTTAATGTTTGGACCATATTTTATTTTTCATGAACCAACGGTACTCTAACTTTGTGTAATGTTATTTGGTAGGTAAATAGAGACTAATATGGCTGTTCGAGGAGAAATGCTCGTGAGATTAATGAATTTGACCGAGGATGACATAAATAGAGCATTAATGGTGCCTTAACATCTTGTTTGGACCATTGGGGCATACTCCAGCTGGGCACAAGTCATTAAACAACATCCTAAGTCATTTTCAGAGTTGTTAGAGAAAAGTTGCTCGAGGAAAATTCCAAGTGCACATTGAAGACTTTAATGTGTGCATTAATGGTGATTAAAGGCCACATTCTAGCCATTGGGGGCTTGGCTTGTTGAACAAACTCACACCAACAACATCCTAAGCCATTTAACTCACAAAATAACATCACTCAGCCGAGAGAATTCTCTCCTTGGACAAGGAGCATCCTATGCCAATTATTCAAGCACTCGTGTGCCATTATGGAGTCAACTACTCATAAATTCACCATGTGCTATATTTTAGGCCAAGCCTTCAAAGAATTTGGGAATCCTATGAAGATCATCAAGTATTTTCATGGAGCATTATGAATGCATTTAGTCTCATTCACCATGTGACTTAATGTCGAGCCGTGAACTTAATGAAGGATGAGATCCTATGTTTTCCAATGCCTCAACTGTGGCAACAATGGAATCATAGGCCTTAGTCTTAATGTTTTCTTTCAATGTAATAAAGCACAAGAATAACATGTGCTATGCAAGTTGTCAATCGAATTTAGCCTAGTTTAGGAGTAGATTCATAATCTGAAAGGCATCCAATGTTGGGCTATCTTTACTTAGGCTTTTAAGTTATGTTTTTTACTCTTGATTTACGTGGGAGCCAAGTTTGACTCGACACCATATATGTATGCATTTCATAATGAAATAAATAAGTTAAGTTGATTATAATTCATATTGAATTGAGGATAAATGCCTTGTGAGAGCATTGTGCATTCTCCAAACCTTCTTGGCTGCACTAAGATTAGAAGTTATTGTGGCAAGCGTCACCTTGGCTTATCAACACCTCAAGTGTTCTCGCGCCTATCACCTCAAGTCTAATCCATCTTCTTTTATCTTACTTATTCAATTCCACTGCTTACTAATTACCAAAAGCTCAATCCAACTGTGAGCTTGGCCAAACACCAACAAAGATAGATCGTGCAAAGAAACTTACCCAAAAGGGTTCACATCATGATCACTAAAGCATGCGTCAAACTGCATAGTCTGCTGACTGTTACGACTCTTAGACAACACTTAAAGTTGTTATGGTAGATTTGCCATTTGCTCTATTAGTGCTTCATGCTGCTAAGTTAAGATTTTATTCTAGGCTAGAATTGCATCGTGAGTGCCTAGTTCTATGACTCTCCTCATAAAAGGATTAGCTCAGTCATTGTCACCATGCTAGTCACTTAAGGTCATGGAATCAACGATGCTCACCACATCAGTATATCTATAATTAGCAAGAGAGTCATTGACGGTGGCATCTAGAATAAGTCGATGTTGCAACTACAATTCATGCAGGAAGAAATGAATCTTGATTTCCTCATCAAGCCCATGATGAAGACACTTTCTCATTAATGATTTGTATCTTTCTTATGCCTCACCAAGTGTTTCATTGGGACTTCGAGAGAAGATTGAAATCATTGTTTTTTCCTGCATAAACTTGGCATGAGAAAAGAATCATGTCAATAACCTAGTTTTTAATTGATTCCAATCAGTTATTACCTCAGATTGTTGGTCAAGAAGCCACACTTTGGCTTTACCAACAAGAGAAAATGAAAATATTTGGAGGAACATCGTGTGTTCCTCCGCTTCAATTGTACCGGTCGTTCTGTAGAGTTCACAGAACTAGAGTAAATGAGAATGAGGATCCTCATCGTCAAGTCCAATGAACAAAATACCCATGACTAACTAAATTATTCTATTTCTCATCTCAAGTTTACGAGCATTCCTATGTGGATACCTCAATATATTAAATTCATTAAGCTCGGGGTTTCGATTTATACCTCCCAAACCATTGTTTCAGGGGTTTGGGTTTTGCACCTTGTGGTCCATAGTTTCCTCAAATATAGGCTCCAAGCTAGTGATTCCTTCTTGTCTTACAATACATAAAAATAAAAACCGAAACTACTAAACAACGAATGAATGGTTAGACCGAAAATTCACAAGAAATAAAAACAAAAAAAACTTAAAACAATAATGTTAATGTTATGCTACTAATCTAGACGCAAGTCCCTAACAGTGGTGTCATTTGTATTAACCGGAAAATTGGAGTATAAACCTACCAATGATATCGTGAACAAGTATAAGATAATGGGTTGTCGTACCGACAACGACTTCCTTGATTATAACATTTCAATTAAAAATTATTGTTTTAGGGAAAATTCAGTGGGTTGTTTGATTGATAAAATAAATAATTGAAATTGTAATATAATAGGAAAGAGAATTGGGATTGAACTTCAGACTTATTATCTGTATACACCAGATTCTTAAAGTAAATTCATTCAGTAATGATTATTCCATGCAATGACCTTAAAATTATTAACAGCTAATATTTTAGTAAATTTACCAACTTATACAACAAAGTTCTATGTCTAGCAATTACTCATAAGATTAAGATATATGACCTGCATAACATGCCTCTACGTCTAGTAGTTCATGCATGCAAAGTTGAGTTAAATGTAACACCTCAATTGTATTAGTCTCCAATGTCTTGGTCTATACTAACACTTTATTAATCTACTTGCACGTCTAGTAGTCTAGATTAACAAAATTAAGTTATATGAACTATTAAGCACACCTCTATGTCAAGTAGTTTATGGCGACAAGTTTGAGAGTTATAAGATCACAAGATTACTTTTATGTCTAGATAATAATAAAGTAAAATGCATGAGATGATAAGTAATACAAGTCTATATTTATAAAATGTATCAATTGTTGAGTTATTCGAGTTCATAATTATGTAAGTAAGAGACTAAGCATTTTATTCAATAATCATGCAGTAAAATGATCAAAATTAAAGCAAGCATTAAGCACATACAAAAGCTAAAAGATAATCAAAACTTCATGAATTAATATAGATGAATCAGTATGTATTCATCATGTTTGTGTTACGTTTAATACCAACAATGGTACTTAGCTACTCATGTCCATACAATGTAAGAAATATAAGGATAATACAATACTCATATGATGGTAGAACAACTCATAGATTACCATACATTAACTCATATAGTGCTTACACATAGTTTCTATGATCTAAGTGAGTTAATCTCTATACAACATAGGGGATTAAGTATTACAGTTTGAATGTATCAAGTATGTGTCTTTTGACTCGAGTAGGAATTCTTTAAATAGTGTTTACATGTTGGTTTCAGTTCTCAATGCAACACCTATGTTTTGAGCGCAACCTCTAGCTGGCTAGGTGTGATCTTTCAGCGTACTAGCCTGCGTTGAGCGCAACTTCCATGTTGGGTGCACCACCCATTGTGTTAAGCGTAATTACATGCGCTAAGCATATAGTTACATAAGCTAAACTTCTTAATTCTTTAATTCATTTGCTTAGCGCTAAAGTTATGTTGAGTGTGATTCTTCCTCCACTGAGTGTGGCTTTGGTGCTGAGCGTGGAGCTTAGATATTGTCTGATCCACTCAACTGATCTTTATGCTGAGCCTGGCCGAGTTTTGTCTGCAAACTTAGCTTTTTTCATTATTCCTCCTGATTAAGCCTTCAAAACACTTCACATTTCATATTTGGCCATTTAAACAAATTTAATCACGCATTAGTATAATTTAATCCATTTGAGTTGATTAAGTAGTTAAAGTCCATCAAAATAGTATATAAAATTTGATTAATATGTCACTTAATATTCTGTCATCAGTCTCTTGCACAAGGATTGATCACATGTCTGTATTTCTCATTCATCTTCTACCAGTTCTAGTGAGTTTTGTCTTTGACATCTAAGGTTTGGTCATCATCCTTAATGAAGGTTCTTTCTAGTTATTTTCCTTTCATTCCCCTTTGTAATAAAAAATATGCACCTTGTGATGTTTGTCCTGACTCTAGATAGAAGAGATTGCATTTTTGCAATGGCAATGCTCATTCAAATAAATGCTTCCAATTACTTTATTTTCATATATGAGGCTCTTATTCCACAACTTCTACCTTTAGACACAATTATTTTCTTACTTTAGTTGATGATTTCATAAGATTTACTTGGGTAATCATGATAAGCACAAAGAGTGAGACTAGACAACATATTATCAACTTTGTCACATTTGTTGAAAATCATTTTGATACTAAACTAAAGTGTCTTAGGAGTGATAATGGAGCTGAGTTTTTAATCAGTGATTTCGTATCCTCTAAGGGAATCATTCACCAAAGGTCTTTGTAAGTACCCCACCACTAACAAAATGATATTGTTGAAAGAAAACACCAACATATTTGTTAGGTATCAAGGACAGAATACACCTATAAGGGGGAGCCCTATTCTGTAAAATCACTCAGTTAATCGATTAAAGAACTGCCTTAATCGATTAAGTGGCACAGAAAAGACAGTTGTTGAATGGCTTGATTGCACATGCACTCACTGATTATATAGAAATGATAGAGCAGATATATTTGAACATAATTGATCTTTATATGGCAGAATTACAATACTCAAATTATCAGCTCAAATAGGCAATTAAAGCAACATGAAAAAGTAAAGAGATAAGGATAAGAAACAGCCTGCAACAAGGTTTTTATACTGGCTCGTTTTGTGGTTAATTGCAAAACTACATCCAGTCCTCCCCTTCCGATCTCGTGAGATTTTCTTCACTAAAATAGAAACAAATGTATATTACATACACACTTCCAATTACAAGACCTGGGGTGCTACCTTCTTGAATTCCCAGAACCCCTACCTTGGTTTGACCACACTAATTGCCTAGGAAAATCTTTCCTACAATCTAACCCCAACCAAGAGTATGATCTAAACTCAAGACCTCCAAGTCTTGGTTAAGACTCTCTATATCTCGTTGGTGGTACGACACCAAGAGAAGACTTTCCTTGTCACAAAAACAGAGTGTTATGAAGCACAAAATGGCTCAAATATTACAATTAAGAACAATCTATAAACCCTATACAAATCTCACAAATTATCAAGAATATGTATAAGATCAGAATCATGAAGAAACATGTAATTTCTACCCTACGAAATCACTAAAAGAAATGAAAGAATCATGCAAGAAAAGATAGAATGATGAACATATTTAATCACATGCAATGGATGACATTTTAATCCCTAACCATGATACTATCTCTTACTATTCTCACATGCAATTCTCTCTGCCTATATGACATACAATGAGCACAAAAATATGCAACTTAGCAATTCTAAAAATGAATGAATGAATGTATGAAGCATGGTGTAAAATCATAGTTTATATAGAAAAGTTGTTTAACACCCAGTTAATCGATTAAGTTCCCTTTTAATCGATTAACGAGCTATTGAGAATAAATGAATTCTATTTTTCAGTTATCTGTTAAAACTGATTAAATTTGATTTCACATTAATCGATTAACGCCTTGCTTAATCGATTAACTGTTATATTTTCAGCTAAGAGATTAAATGGTAAACTACATATATGTTATGCTTATCAACTATACATATTTTACCATTATGTTATGCCTAAAATGCACAAGTAACATGTATGAATAATGCATGAACATATAATAATCTAGATGGCATGTCTCATGTAAATGATATGGTAGTTTTTAGAACTTGTGAGATTTGAATCAAGGTTTACCTAACCTAGACTCAATAACTAAGACACATATCTAAAACTCTAGTTTAGACATGAAGCTCTTGAGTCCTTGGCATGTTAATTTGTTGGGGTATCTTTAAGCTTTCACTAATTCTTTTGTCTTCATCCAAACATAGGCAAGCTAATAGTACTATCTTGACACTTTGCACTTTCAATCTCCCCCTTTTTGATAATGAAAACTCCACACCAAATTTTGTTTTGATGCATAACTTGAAGATGGTCATAGGATGCATGGTTGTCGATTTCAAAGTTAAAGCGCATAGCTGGACAACGAAAGCTGAATTTTATTTGCAACCTGCAAACATCAAACAACAAAGCAAACTTTCTCTTCGAAGAATATAGAACGTATCTCGTGAGAGGGGCTTGGTGAAAATATCAGCCAATTTCTTAGTAGTTTCAACAAATTCAAGCACACAATCGCCTTTTTGTATATGGTCACACAAGAAATGATGTCTAATTTCTATATGCTTGGTTCTAGAATGCAAAATAGGATTATTGGATAGGTTTATGGCACTTGTATTATCACATTTTATAGGAATATTTTTCTAGATTAAGTCCAAAGTCCTTAAGTTGCTACTTTATCCATAGGATTTAAGCGCAACACACACAAGCGGCAATGTATTCTGCTTCGGCGGTGGACAAAGCAACATACGCTTGCTTTTTACTATGCCATGCAACTAAGGAACTTCCTAGTAAGTGACAAGTCCCACTAGTGCTCTCCCGGTCCAACTTACATCCCGCAAAATCGGATTCAGAATATCCTACCAAGGATAATGAGGCATCCCTAGGATACCATAATCCCATATTAATTCTTCCTTTTAAATATCTCATGAAGCATTTAACAGCAGTATAATGTGAAACTTTAGGCAATGCTTGAAATCTAGAACACATACAAACACCAAACATAATATCGGGGTAGCTCGTAGTTAAATATAATAATGAGCCAATAATCCATCGATATTTGGTTACCTCGATTGTTTTTCCCTTTTCATCTTTATCTAGATAGAAAGCGGATGCCATAGGTGTTGAAGCTTCATTACACTTTTCCATGTCGAACTTTTTCAGTAGCTCCTTGTAGTATTTCGATTGATGAATGAAGATGTCACTCTCCATTTGTTTGATTTGTAGCCCAAGAAAGAATTTTAGCTCACCCATCATCGAGATCTCAAATTCATCCAACATCATCTTAGAAAATTCTTTATAAAGAATGTATTAGTAGATCCGAAGATTATATCATCAACATACATTTGAACTAATAATACATGATTATCTAATCTACGGATAAAGAGGGAAGTATCAACCATACCCCTCACGAACCCTTTTTTCCAAAAGGAAAGAGCTCAATCTATCATACTAAGCTCTGGGAGCTTATTCCATGCCATAAAGGGTCTTTTTGAGCTTCTACACATGGTTCGGATATTTAAAATTTTCAGGCCATTCAAGAAGGCGCTCTTCACATCCATTTGAAAGAGCTTAAAGTTCATAATCGATGCAAAGGATAAAAGCCTCCTAATGGCCTCTAATCTGGCTATAGGAGCATAGGTCTCATCATAATCGACGCTTTCCTCCTGGTTGTAGCCTTTGGCCACTAAGCATGCTTTATTTCTTATGATCAAGCCAGATTCATCTAAGTTGTAACGAAAGACCCATCTAGTACCAATCACTAGATGTTCTTTAGGTTTAGGGACCAAGTCCCATACATTATTATGCTCGAACTGGTTTAGCTCTTCTTGCATAGCTATACCCCAGTGTACATCCTCAATGGCCTCATGTGGTCTTTGGCTCGATTTGATATACAGAAGCAACGAAGTTACAAATATTACGTAAAGAGCTACGGGTTACCACCCCCGTAGTTGTATCACCTACAACTTTGTCGAGTGGATGATCCTTCTTGGTTTTCCATGCGATCGGAAGGTCCTGATGCTCATCTTGGACAATTTGCTCCGCTTCTTTTTTGTCCTGGTCCATGTCCTTAGAGTATGCTTCTTCTAAAGCACCTGAAACATCATCAGAAAGTACCTTTCTCTTCTCATTTGGAGAAGATTCGTCAAAATGGACATGCACAGACTCTTCTAGTTGCATTGAAAATTTATTAAAGACTCGATAAGCTTTACTATGCAATGAATACCCTACAAATATACCCTCATCAGCTTTTGAACCAAATTTCCCTAAAGCTCTTTTTCCATTATGTAAGATAAAGCATTTACAACCAAAAGCATGAAAATGAGCACTATTAAGTTTTCGGCCTTTTAAAAGTTCATAATGAGTTTTTGAAAAAGTAGGCCTCAAGAGTATACGATTTATCACATAGCAAGTTGTATGCATTGCATCAGCCCAAAAATATTTAGGAACCTTGCTTTTGTTCAGCATGGTTCTAGCAAGCTCCTCTAAGACTCGATTCTTCCTCTCAACAACTCCATTTTGTTCAGGGGTACGAGGGGTCGAAAATTGATGCATAATACCATAT